>NC_044909.1:21255300-21516741 GCF_001633185.2 Quercus lobata
ATTCTTCAGCTTTATCAACCATCCCCAACAATTCTGGGATTAGATTGATGGGACAAATATCAGTCTTGTAAAGGTTGACCCTACACGTGGACGAAGGACAGCGGACGCAGGCTAGTATAAAAGAAAAAGTAAGTGAATCTGGAAAAGGGAGCCTACCTCCAGAAAGAAAGACTCCATGGGAGAAAACACCTGAACGACACATGAACATCATAAAAAAATCCACCGTTGGGTAACCGGGGTAAGACCTTAATGATCCTCAGATCAAGTCCGAGAAGCCCAACCCCATAGGATGCGACGCTGTAGGGCTTAAATATTCAAATCCAACTCCTTTTTCTACAGGAATCCCCCTAAATCAAGACCGGAACATCGCCCCGTGACCAAAGGCAAGCTTTCCAAGCCCACTCTCTACAAATCATATTGTGAGGGATCTTTCATGTGCGAGCCCAACATCATTATTGGGCCGCAAAAGAACCGTGTCCCTACAATTGGCGCCGTTTGTGGGAAAGCTTGCGCGTTGGCACAGGTGGCGTTGGAGTCAACTCTCTAGCAAGCAGAAATTCCTGGGGTTTCCTCCGTCTCCGGCGACATACAGTTGCTGCTCCGGCATAAACTTCTGCTAGGGGCTACGCCTTGCAGTGCCAAGGGCATGGGCATCTCTAGGGGCTTCCGGCCTCAAGCCAACTTTCCCCGCCCTGGTATAGGGGCTTATGGTCGAAAAATAAACCAAATTAAAAAAAAAAAAAATCTCATAAGTTTTGGACAGAACCAAGGCCTTGCATGGTCCTCGGACTCAAGCCTATGGGGAAATCAAGTACAAAAAAGAAGTCTCATAAGTTTTGGACAGAACCAAGGCCTTGCATGGTCCTCGGACTCAAGCCTATGGGGAAACCAAGTACAAAAAAGAAATCTCACAAGTTTTGGACAGAACCAAGACCTTGCATGGTCCTCGGACTCAAGCTTATGGGGAAACCAATTACAAAAAAGAAATCTCACAAGTTTTGGACAGAACCAAGGCCTTGCATGGTCCTCGGACTCAAGCCTATGGGGAAACCAAGTACAAAAAAGAAATCTCACAAGTTTTGGACAGAACCAAGGCCTTGCATGGTCCTCGGACTCAAGCCTATGGGGAAACCAAGTACAAAAAAGAAATCTCACAAGTTTTGGACAGAACCAAGGCCTTGCATGGTCCTCGGACTCAAGCCTATGGGGAAACCAAGTACAAAAAAGAAATCTCATAAGTTTTGGACAGAACCAAGGCCTTGCATGGTCCTCGGACTCAAGCCTATGGGGAAACCAAGTACAAAAAAGAAATCTCATAAGTTTTGGACAGAACCAAGCCTTGCATGGTCCTCGGACTCAAGCCTATGGGGAAACCAAGTACAAAAAGAAATCTCATAAGTTTTGGACAGAACCAAGGCCTTGCATGGTCCTTGGACTCAAGCCTATGGGGAAACCAAGTACAAAAAGAAATCTCACAAGTTTTGGACAGAACCAAGGCCTTGCATGGTCCTCGGACTCAAGCCTATGGGGAAACCAAGTACAAAAAAGAAATCTCACAAGTTTTGGACAGAATCAAGGCCTTGCATGGTCCTCGGACTCAAGCCTATGGGGAAACCAAGTACAAAAAAGAAAATCTTACAAGTGTTGGACAGAACCAAGGCCTTGCATGGTCCTCGGACTCAAGCCTATGGGGAAACCAAGTACAAAAAAGGAATCTCATAAGTTTTGGACAGAACCAGGGCCTTGCATGGTCCTCGGACCCAAGCCTTTGGGGAAACCAACTACTTGTAAGGAAAAACTACATTACATGGACTTTGGGATTTATCCGAGGAAAACTTTCCACTAACAATTGGGTTAGTTCCTAAATTGCGAGGATTCTCAAGTCTGCTTTCGGATCTGCAGCACCAAAGGGATCGATGCGATATAGAACAATATGTCGCCTGAAAAACAATCTGAGTTCTCTACTGCTCGATCAACCCCTCGGATGGATTATTTAGAGATTATCGTTCTCGGACGAGCTAGTTGGATTACGTTTCAAGGTTTCCCGCTCTGAGTATCATTGAAGAAACACACACATGGAACACACCCTTTCACAAAGTAGTGTTGCAAAAAGAATAGCATTCAAAACAAGTAAATAAATTCCCCTTTTTACTGAAACAAAGAAACAGTACAGCGTACAATGAAAAGCTGGAATCAGCTTACGTCAAAGCGCACTACATAATTGAAAAGGAAGATACAAGAGAATAAGACAAAGCCGAGGAGGTAGCACAGAGGAGGGGTTGGCTACTGTTTCAAGACCTGGTTCTTCCTCAATGCTTTTGCATGCCCATAGCTCAGGCAGCAAGAGAACTCAGCTTGGGGCCTGCACCGTCGAAGAAAGGGTGCAGAGAGAGCCCAGCTCCAGGCTAGCGTAGCTGAAGAGAAGGTGCATGAAACCCAACTTGAGCCTCACACCGCTGAGGTAAAGATGCAGGGAGCCGGAAATTGAGGAGCCTTCACCAAAAATTTGCCTGCGACAAGGTAGAGGCGCTGGTGGCGGAGAATCTTTTTTCTGACACACCAAAATTCTGGCATGAACAGAACCTGCTTCGGATTTTGACTAAAAGAGGGAGAAACACCCTTTCCCCTCTGTCGAACTGGAATATTCTCTTGAATTTATGCCTCCTTTGCCCGTACATCACTCTTTTGAGTCTCAGGAGGACACGGCGCCTCTGTGGCGGAGAGAGTTCCTTTTCCCCAACCCTCGCCTCAAACATGATATACTAAGGGAGGAAGCTAAAGGACTTGTGCGTAGGTAAAGCAATTTTCTCTCCTATTTATTTAAAAAGATAAGGTGGTGGCATTTAATTCACGCAGCGTCCCAAGGAACGCTACAGACAAAATGTCTCCGGCTCGATTTCCAACGCCATCTGCAACCATGAGATTAAAGGAGTCTGGTGAAGGCACACCTCGAACACTGGGACGCCAAAAAGTACCACGTGACCAAAGACTACGGAAATACCTCTTAATCTGTGGGCCTAGTAAATTCGCGACCCAGGCCCGTTCTGCAGGGAGGCCCAGGGACTACGGCCCACGCCGAGGAATAGCCGTAGCCGAGGACAACCTCCTGCTTGGCACCTTGTGAAATACCTGAGGAAAGGGATAAACTGAACTATGGTCCTCGGACTCGAGCCTATACCAAAAAAAAAAAAAAAAAAGTTTTGGACAGAACCAAGGCCTTGCATGGTCCTCGGACTCAAGCCTATGGGAAACCAAGTACTCAAAAAAGTTTTGGACAGAACCAAGGCCCTGCATGGTCCTCGGACTCAAGTTTATGGGGAAACCAAGTACCACAAAAAGAAGAAGAAGAAGTTTTGGACATAACCAAGGCCTTACATGGTTCTCGGACTCAAGCCTATGGGGAAACCAACTACCCGGATGGGAAAGTCCTCGGCTCAAATACTATAAAGTGTTAAGGCCAATAAGAGTGCTAGGATGATGGCAAGACGCTCCACTATTCGGAAGCCTAAGGGGGCTGTTCATTTTTGTGGGTGATATGTCTTCGAATGATTATTTCCTACACCGCGTAAAGCATCCAGTTCTAATCTTGGCATTGTTTCGGGCAAGTATCGTTGTTCGCAGGTGCGCATTGCTATGACAAACAATTTTATTAAAGTTATGGTGACATCTTTTTGTTAGCAAGTACTTTGGCCTTAGTCGTCATTGATTCACATGCTATATTATTGTGCCGAGCAGTGCTTGCAAATTTATAAAAACATAGAGACAGAACATGCAAAATAAAATAACAACAATTTTTATTAATATGAAAAATTATTACAACGTACAAAGAAGGGGTCAAACAAGCCTATACAAAAGGTGAACTGCCGAAGCAACGATAACATCTGCAGTACAGATAAGTAAACAGTCAGGTGTCTTCTAAACTCGTCTTCAAAGTCTCTCCAATCTCTGCCTCGACATTGCTCATATTAAGATAAGAATCTTCTTTGGAAAAAGATGAAGGAGAAGGAAGAAGAAGATGAAGGAGAAGGAAGAAGAGGATGGAGGAGATGAATGAAGAAGATGGAGGAGATGAATGAGGAAGATGGAGGACATGAGTAAAAGAAGGAGGAGAAGAAGAGGGAAGAGATGAAAAGAAAGAGAAAGGAGCAAAAGAGGGAGAAGAGAAAGCACCAAGATGGATCTGGTGCTGGGAAGACTAAGAAAGGGAGGCGGAGGGGGGCACCAGTGAACAAAGAGAGGAAGAAGCAGAGGCACTTAGCCCCTGCCTCAGTCCTGACTCCTAACACACTGGTGCCATGTTAGGTACGCTCGTGAGGAGCCGGGTGGTGCTGATGATGGGTGTTCTCGACTCAGTCACGCCGAAAGTTTGACGTGACGAGCCCCTGCTTCGGATTTTGGCTGAAAGGAAGGTGAGACAAATCTTAAGTCTCCGCCATCCTTGCCCTGACCGAGCCATTTCGAGCTTTATTAGAACATGGTGCTTTGAGGAGGAGTATGGTTCCTTCATCACTCGTTATGGTAAGCGTATTCTGATGTGGTGTATAACGATTGGGTTAAGTAAACGCTAAGGGAGGCTGAGGGCTTCAGATCTCAGAAAGATGGAAGGGTCTCTGCACGAAAGTGATGGCCTCCTACTCGCCTTCTTATAGGAAGGGCAAAACGGAAGGCATTAAATTCGTTCAGGTTTCCAAAAGAATCTGAAGAACAAAGATGTGTTCGTTCCACTTCCTCACCTTATCAGATGAGCCGCCGGACGTAAATGAGTCTCGTAAAGGAAAATCATTAAAGGCGCGTCTTGGTCGGCCAAACGGCAGGAGTGGGTCACGAGCGAATTAAAAGGAACACCTTGTAAACCGGTACATTTCCTGGACAGGTGGAAAACTGCCCACATTAATGCCGGGCTGAATTAAATAAGCCATATTGAAGGCTCGGGTTTACCAAAATCCTCCTTTCCAACCAAGAGGTCGGATAGCAAGGTTTTGAGGGGCTATTGTGGGGCCCAATAATTTATGGGCCAGGCCCATTTGCCCGTGGAGAATCCGAAGGCCCAAGCTGAGGAGAGCTATGGCCCAAACTCTACAATATAGAGCACAAAACAGTTTTGGGATACAGCCGAGGACAGTTCAGTCCTCGGCAGATCTAAAATCCCACCGAAAAAAAAAAGGTAAAACTGGTATAGGGCTAGACTTGAAAGAAAATCTAAGAATATCCGGGGAAAGCTGCTCTCATTGCCCTTCAATGCTCTGCATCTGACAGAGCCGTATTCTTCAGCTTTATCAACCATCCCCAACAATTCTGGGATTAGACTGATGGGACAAATATCAGTCTTGTAAAGGTTGACCCTACACGTGGACGAAGGACAGCGGACGCAGGCTAGTATAAAAGAAAAAGTAAGTGAATCTGGAAAAGGGAGCCTACCTCCAGAAAGAAAGACTCCATGGGAGAAAACACCTGAATGACACATGAACATCATAAAAAAACCCACCGTTGGGTAACCGGGGTAAAACCTTAATGATCCTCAGATCAAGTCCGAGGAGCCCAACCCCATAGAATGCGACGCTGTAGGGCTTAAATATTCAAATCCAACTCCTTTTTCTACAGGAATTCCCCTAAATTAAGACCGGAACATCGCCCCGTGACCAAAGGCAAGCTTTCCAAGCCCACTCTCTACAAATCATATTGTGAGGGATCTTTCATGTGCGAGCCCAACATCATTATTGGGCCGCAAAAGAACCGTGTCCCTACAAATATAGTAAAAGAATTGTAGTAGGGTTTGACTACTATAATTTATGTGGTCGTTAACCAATGTTTAGAAAGTTTTGTCTCAAATAGAAATGTATATTCAATTTTCAAGTAAATTTTAGATGTATTCACCGGTATGGATAAAGTATTCCCTTTGTATATCCATAGCATAAATCAGTTTTTTTTTATATACATATTAGTTGTAACATGAATATTGATGCATAACTTAGTATAAGATATGTTATTCTTTTTTTGGTTTTGTATTGTAACAAATTTAAATATTATTATGGGATGCCTTTGCTGGAAGACATTGCCTCAAAATCCATGAAGATCAATTGGATTTAAGAAAATCCAAGACGATGCATGCTTGGTTAGCTATCTAAAGAAATTGAATTTGGATAAAATATGAAGAAGACCAGTTTAGTTGTAAATAAAAAAAATCTGGGAAAACATAACGCACTATAACATAATTTAGAAGAATATGAGCCACCTAAAAAATGGATAAATATCAATCCAATAAACCCAAAAATAATAGAATGATTTATTTGTAGAGATAGAAAGATGGAAAATAATTTTAAAAAATTGTTTAATTTTTATGTAGAACAAATTATCTTCAACAAATTTAGGAGAACAAATTATACATTAAATCATAATTACAAAATACTTGTCTATTTCCATGCATCGCGTGGATCTGCGACTAGTAATATTTAATAGGAAAAGCTAATAAAATGTATGCACATGAGGGCGTTATCTGCATTTCTCCACCTCCCTTAACCCGGCAATGAAAAAGAAAATGAATACGTACAACATCACATAACAATCCAAAATAGCAGCAATATCAGGGTACATCTATCCATCCCAACTAGCACCATATAGAAGCTCCATAAATCGAAGTAGATGTTACACTTCTAAGGGAATTCACTCACAAACATGAGCAAACAATTTTTAACAAAATGCTGACTTTTAGAAAAAGAATTGCATGCCATATACGACTCACAGCAGCTTCCATGTAAAACAGGAGTAGAATACAATAACTTTAGCTCAAATGGCCCCTCCTTACCTAACAAGAGTGGCGAAAGATGAGGCCGTGACCCACTGAATACGAGTGTAACTTACAAATAAAAAACAGACAGCCAAATTGAACAAACAATACTTTAATACCAAGACCAATACATCACTGAGCCTCTACAAGAGTAACCACAAAATATTAGTTACAGGGTAGTATTCAAGATAGCAATAATCAGTTCATCTTGTTAAAATGAAAGATCAATCATGAGAAGGAACAATTGAGGATCCATGATGTAAGCATTTACAGTAGCTGGGATCATGCAACACAATCACATAAATTAGAATCGGATGTCTCTAGACAAAACAGAAAAGGATTTAAACTTTAGCCTAAATTAGTTGCACCCTTACACATGACTGAATGAAGTTCAAGAAAAATGTGTAAACAACAAGAGAAACACAAAGAACTCACATCCATGATGTAAACAATTATAACAGATGCATCCAAGTCTCTCTCCCTCTTAACAATTGTCTGAAAACAAGAAAGCACTTTATTTATTTTAAAACAACTCAGCATGATATATGTCACTTGCTCAAGAACACACAACACTGTTTTTATATTTGCTAAATTATTTATCACAAATTCATATCTGAACAACTTGTAATACACCTTTCTGTTTTCACCTAAAAAACTCATGTCACACATTGCATTAACAGCGGTAAGTCTTTACTCTAGCCAAAAAATTCCCCGGCTCCTTAACAACCCACTCCTACCCCCTCTGCACACGTGCGCTCTCTCTCTTAGCTGCACTCAAACTTGGAACAAAGCAAGTTTGAGGATGAAACACGTAACTAACAAATAAAAAATGCAAACAAATTAGGTCACTGTGTGATCATTATGCAATTGCTGCACTATGAACTTCCCTCTTAACCAGCTCCCACTTTTGTAACATCCAAGCTTTACCTATATATATTCTGCAGATGGGAAGGACCTTCTATATGACAGTTCACGAACTTGAACAAGAACGAGTACCAAAGCCCTTAAAATGAGTCTCTTCTCTGAGCTGTGGAATTCTGACCACAGCCAAAGACTCCAATACTCATTTATTTCATACAATTTCAGGTAGGTTGTGGAGTGTTTGAGTTGCATTATGCAGGTCCATTTTCAACTAAAACACAAAGTTTGGTTCCAAAGATCTCAATTGTGCACAATTTTTCAGTTATAATAAAATTTACTTGTATATAAAAGATAGGGTTGAAATAAAGGGCAAATGTCAACTTGCCTAGCCACATAAATCCTGGTAAGAGAGTTAAAATAACAATTGTCCAATCAAAAGTCAAAGTAAGGTGTGATGGCAAAAAATGGTCCAACTAGGCCTCATGATAGATTTAGTGACTTGCAAACACAAATTCAAAACACTCTCCTAACTTACTTTCACCACAAGAAAGCTGATTGCTGGATTTGTCCACTTGGCTGACCTGAATTGGACTCAAGCCATTAAGATAAACAGCTTATAAAGCAAGTACTTTTGCATTTTCTTTTTTATTCTGTAGAACAAAAAAAATCCATATACTTTCTGCTGCTCTTTCTTGTAGCCATCTGAACATGCAGTGCATTCCAGATAGGTGCCATACGAGAGCTTTGCAAATCAAAATAACATAAAAATTCTGCAAGTACTGAGAGAATTTGCTCACAAACATGTTAAACCGAAAATTGTTAGGTATCTTGGAATGCATACAAATTATGAGACTTCACCATAGTTTCAATATGTACTCAGTGTAACCGACTTGAACTAGCAATATCAGTCTCAAAATTGCATGCACCAACATTACAACACCATCCAGTAATACAATTTTTTTTTTTTTTGATAAGTAAGACCATCCAGTAATACAATTGCATACAAAGAGCATGTGTAAGGGAGCTAGATGTCTTTTTTATAGCAACAAAATGAAAGGAATTAAATTTCTGTGACAAAAGTTCCACAGATAAATTATATTTTAGTTACAAAATTTCAGCCATGGAACTATTTGCAGAATTATGCCCATTTATTAAGCAAGAACAGATCACAATAGCCTAGCAGATGATTATGCATTTTTGAACTTGAGCTACAATGTTCAAACAAATAAAAGATAACTCACATTACCAATAAAAAAGTAATATGGGTTAATTGCAATCTTGGAGCTCAACTAAAGCAAGTAATTTAGCAAGGTTATTCTCTTCTCATTTTGAAGAATCCAATGATCCCTTGTATAACTTCAACAGCTCAGAAGCCTTGTCCTCATGAATCATAACAAACTTCTGCCAAAATGTCTTTTCAGGGCACTCAAAATACGCATGCATTTTAAAATTCTTCTTCACCAAACTTTTCGATAGCAAAACTTGAAGAACCAAACCCCTAGGAATCAATCTCTTTTCCAAGCTCAAAGAAACAAGTAATGAGTGTTTCTTAATGAGGGAAGACTCCATACCCATCTTGTTGACAAGAAAATCCATTATCCTTGTAAGCTTTTCCTCAGACACCGTCATACACCATGGATCGTTCCTAAATGCCATAGAAACCTCATCCTCAGTCCAACCCCATTTCTTATAAACATTGAGCTTCCTTTCCCATGTCGATTTGCTCATTGATCGCACAGCATGTACTGCCTTGGCAAACTTCATTGTCAAAGGATCAAATCCCATTTCTTTTACTTCCTTGACAGCCTCTCTAAACAGAACAGGATTAGACCTGAATGCTCTTGGGTGCTTTTTAAGCATAGAAATAATAATCGACTTGGGCATTCCGCTATCTCTCAATGTATTCATATTGGGCACCACATTAGTTTCAAGATAATATATTAACATACCCGAACATCGCTGTATAGCTTGAAGAGTCTTATCCTCAGACTGAAGCAAACTTTTAATCAAATCAAAGGAAGGGATAATATGTTTCTCTAAGCTTCTTCTAAAAAGATCAGGGACCCCAGTAAACATTTTTGCAAGGTCAGGACTTGGAATCCCTTTAGAGGAAAAGAATTCCATTTTGGGCAAAAGGGTTTTCTCAGGATTACATTTGAGCAGTACTGGGCGTCTTCTAACTAGGCTCGAGATCTGGGTTTGAGAGAACCCATGGTTCTTCAAAAACTTAACCACAGCATCTGCTTTTTCTGGGGTTTCGAACTGAACATATCTGGAAGCTGATAAAGCAGCTTCTGGTGTGAACCCAAGTGAGTTTATGAGGTAAGAGACAGCAAATGGTTGCTGACTTGAAGTGCTGGAGACATAGTATTTCAAGGATAAAGATAGGTTTTGAAGAAAACCCAGTTTGTGAATTGGTGTTGGAGATCTACTAGTAATGTGTTTCTCACCATTTAGAATGGTTTTGTAGAGACAATTAAACATTGGGATTGAAAAACGCACCTGTTTAGTTGTGTAGAAGCAATGACTTCTGTGCCTGACTGAATTTTTGAACTCCACAGCAGGTAGTAGAAAAACTGAAAAAAAGGGAGCTGTGAAGTGATTTTAACTAAAACCCTCCTGTGTTTGCTCAAAAAAAAAAACTAAAACCCTCCTGTGGAATTGAAAAGAGGTTTATGTTTTTTTGACTAAGAACACGCAGAGCCGACGTCGTTTGTGACCTATGCGATGTAACGAACTCTCATTTTTCACAAATCAGCCATTCAAAATGACACCGTTTCGAAGGAAGAAAAAAGGTGCTGCTACCATCTCTCTGAACGACACCGTTTTGCCAACTCAAAACAAAAATTCCGGGTATTCCTACGACACCACCGTTTTGCCCAAACTATAAACCCAATTACACAAAACATAGGATCTGCAACGTGACACACGGATTGCCATTCAACCTATTCCCAAAATCAAAACCCCAGGTACAATTCAGGAAAGGAAAGAATAAAAGTATTGACATTTGACAGTTTTACACTCTCTGCAGTAGTGGCTTTGTCAAGCTTGTCTAAGGGTGCTTCCCACTTCATATGGTAACATTTTCCCCACCACCATACCTACCTTCTTACCCATTGGCCTTTGCCCCATCCTAACCATAGCCGCCTCTCCTCATGAACCCAGAACAACCCGATCTCACCATAATAGTAGACCCGCCTATCTCAAACCACTACACCAGCAGACCCATTTCTCTACCATCCAAACCCAATATAGCTCGTGAGCTCTCTTCCTTGGGCCTTATTGGAAGGCTTATCACTAGCAAAGCCAATAACAAGGTTAGAGGCTTAGAGCTATTCTCTTCAAGGCTTGGAAAATCCAATATAGCTGAGGTTTTGATTTTGGGAATAGGTTGAATATAATTTGAGCAAAACAGCGGTGTCGTAGGAATACCTGGAATTTTTGTTTTGAGTTGGCAAAATAGTGTCGTTTAGAGAGATGAACTCCCTTTCCAAACAACAAAGGATTTCTAACAATTTCATTAGTTGCCCGGTTTTGAAAGTATGTATCAAGGCGAAAATGGGTAATTACCCATAAAAATCTAACTATTTAGTTAGTTGACACGGTTTGGAAACATATTGGAATTCTAGCAACTCGAGTTTCAAAGGCTCGATTTTGGGCCTGTAAATCGACTCTTTGAGGCTCGATTTGCATGTTTTACTCGGGTCTGAGTTGGCATTATTGCCACGTGGGGTCTACTTGTAAATCGAGTCTTAGAGACTCGATTTACGTTTAGAGTAAAAAAAAAAAGATTTGGCCTTTACACCTTCCCACCTCAACAACCACAAAACCACAGCAATCCTAACAAAGAAAACCACCAAGAGAAGAAAGAGAAATTAAAAAAAAAAAACCCAGAAACGGTCGCCTGCGACCCAGGTCGCGCGCGACCCCAGGCCACACTAGCCCCAGGCCGCGCCAGCCCCAGGCCGCGCTGGTGAGGTAAGCTTTCTCTAGATTCTTTCTCTCCTTTCTCTGATCTGGGTTCTTCTCTCTTTGTTTCTGGTTTTTTTTTTTTTTTTTTCTTCCTTCTCTGGGTTCTTCTCTCACCAGCGCGGCCTGGGGTCGCGCGAGCCCAGGTCGCGCGCGATCCAGGTCGCAGGCGACCCAGGGCGCAGGCGACCCCAGGTGCGCGCGACCCAGGTCGCAGGCGACCCAGGCCGCGCGACCCCAGGCGCGCGACCCAGGCCTGGGGTCGCGCGGCCTGGGTTGCAGGCGACCTGTTTCTGGGTTTTTTTTTTTTTTTTTAAACTTCTCTTTCTTCTCTTGGTGGTTTTGTTAGGATTGTTGTTGTTGCTGTGGTTTTGTGGTCGTTGAGGTGAGAAGGTGTAAAGGCAAAATTTTTTTTTTTTACTGTAAACGTAAATCGAGTCTTAGAGACTCGATTTACAAGTAGATCCCACGTGGAAATAATGCCAACTCAGACCCGAGTAAAACATGCAAATCGAGCCTCAAAGAGTCGATTTACAGGCCCAAAATCGAGCCTTTGAAACTCGAGTTGCTAGAATTCCAATATGTTTCCAAACCGCGTCAACTAACTAAATAGTTAGATTTTTATGGGTAATTACCCATTTTCGCCTATGTATGAAACTAGTATCTCGAGTTTTTAAAACTCGAGACCAATAGCAAATCAAGTTTTAAAAACTCGAGTTCTAGATTTTTGAGACAGTTGACGTGCATAAAAATTTCACATGGAATCCATGTGGAACTCAAGTCTTAGAGACTCGAGTTCCAGTGCGTACCTATGGAATACAACCCCACAAACGGACCTGACTTTAGAAAGAAAAGCTCCAATCAAGAACCAACCCAGTACCCGTACCTGACTTTAGAAAGAAAAGCTCCAATCAAGAACCGACCCAGTACCCACCAATCTCCAGCAAATGTTCAACCCTTCAAAACCCAAAAAGCAACAAGACCTTTTTCAATACAAACCAAGACAACAAAAAGCAAGCAATGCCCACAACCGAAGACAACAAAAACAAGACCCTTTGTTGTGGATCTTCTTCTTCTTTCTTTCTTTCTTCTGGGTTTCCTTCTTTCTTCTCGGTTCTTTTTTTTTTTTTTTTTTTTTTTGGGTTTGTATGTTTTTTGTTATCTGTTTGAAATCTTTTTTTTTTTTTTTTTTCTGGGGTTTGTATGTTTTTTTTTTATCTGTTTGAAATCGAGTGTAAAAAACTCGAGATTTATGTTTTCTTTGAACTCGACTGTTAAAAACTCGAGATCTATGTGGCATATACATGTCCAACTCAGCAAACTCAGTAAGTGGGAAGCGAGTCTTTGAGGCTTGAGATTGATGGAACTCGAGTTTTTAAAACTCAAGATGCTAGTTTGCATTTTTCTTTCAAACCCGTATTAACTTACTATATTCTGTCCCTTCACAACGTTAATCTGCAAATATCCCCTTAGAGAGATGGTAGCAATACCTTTCCTTCCTTTGAAACAATGTCGTTTTGAATGGTTGATTTGGCAAAAATAAAACATTTCAGAATGCCTAGATGTCACTTATCACCTTAAACTAACAAAGGGTGGAGTTTTGCTAACGGAACCAAACTTCAGGATGTAAAATCCAAACATTCCCAAATTTTAAGGGTATACTTTGCAATTCATCCTATATATTGTAAAAATTTGATTCCACAACTAGTGAATGCACACAACAGTGACAAGTGATGCAATCTTCTATCTATTTAGAATAATGAGGACAACTACCGCACACACTTGGTGCGATAGTCATTCTATAAGTATAAGTGCTTGTGGGATGTGGGAGGTAAGATCTGGAGTTCAAGTCTTTAGAAGGGAGCTTCACACATATGTACACTTAGATCAGACTAATGTAAAATTTTTATCTTGTATTAAAATAATAATAATAAGAATGAGGACAAATTAATAGTGCCACATGGCAGGTAGCAATTTATCCATCATATAACACATCTAACATGTGTCAATACATTTAATAATAAATAAATGGTACATTAGAGATATTTTGTATTTTTTTTTTTTGAGAAACAGATATTTTGTATTTAATACTCTTAAAGGTGATGATGCATGTATATATTATTTAATAATATATATGTGTGTGTATGTGTGTGTGTTATTTACTATACATATATATTTAACCATTTGATAATGAACAATATAATTATAAAATAATAAAAAATAACTTTTAGAAAATAAAAACTTACATTTGAAGTCCCCATAAATGCTACATAAAATTAGGGCTATCCTATGAACTGAACCAATCGACCCACCAGACCATACCCGCCCAACTTGAAGATCTGTGCATGGGCGGCTCTAAATGCAAGGTGCAGTCGGTCATAGGTTGTGCTTAAAAATAACCAAATAATCGGTTTAGATTTCAGGTTATAATATATTTCACCTGAATAACCCAAACAAATTGAATTATTAATAAATATATGCCTTGCCTGCCCCGACTCTTCGGTAATTGGTAAACATAAATCAATAATAAGGTTTGATTTTTTTTTGGCAGTATTTCCTAATTTCCAAATCAACTGCTTAAATCAAGTCAAGATTCAAAATCTACGGCCACAATTACATTGTGTACAAACTCAATATTAGTGATTCAGTGACACAAGTACCCAATTCCTAGTTCAACCGTTAAAATCAAATCAAGACCAAAATCCAACTGTCACAATTACAGATCAGTCTTTTGATTTGATATCTGATATCTCTCAGACTCTCTCTCTAATCTCTTCACTCTTTAGCTTTGATCTTCTCACCAATGACCAAATTCTCAATACTCTTCTCTCTTCGGCTCTTCGCCTCTCTCTACTTCAAACCCTAGCCACTCACTACAAACCCTAGCTGCAATTGCCTAGGTGTGGTTGTTGTCTCCTCCTTACTCTGGCATTATCTCCTCCTCATTGATTCAATTCTTACTCCAAACTGTCTTAGGTAAATATTCTTTATTTCTCATCTCTCTTTTTGTTAGCCTCTCATTGATTTTATTTTATTTTTATAGAAATTAACTGTTAAAATCAAATAAACCCAAAGATTTATAATTTGAAACCCTAACTAAAAAAAATTGAAACCCTAAGTATTTTGAATTTGTTCTTTATTCATTTGTTTGATTAATTTTGTTTCTACTTTAATTTTATTTAGGAATTGAAAGTTGTCTAAGTAGGTTTTTCTATTTTCAAATTCGAAACTCCAACACTTACAATTTCTTTAAGGTGTGATTTTTGTTTTCCTTTGTGTTTAGTGTTTAAAGTTGAGATTGTGTTCTTTCTTTGTTTGAACTGATGTTTGATGTTGCTTCTGTTGTAATGGTTATTGTTGTTGTTGTTGTCGTCATCATCATTGTCGTTTAGTTGTAGTTGTTGTTGTTTAATAAATTTTGAGTATCATTCTTTTTGCTTTTATTATTTAATAAAATTTCAAGTCTTATATTGTTTGTATTTGGTTTTGTTTTGTGTGTTTGTTTTGTTTTGTTTTTTTTTTTTTTTTTTTTTTTTTGTTGTTTTTTTTTGCATAAGTAAGATACTGTTTTTCCTTTTTGGTTTGTGAGGTTATTATTAGTTGTTCTTGTTTTCCTAGTTTGCTAATAATTAGATTTAGATATTTTTTTTTTTTTTTTTTAAGTCATGGTACCCTCCACTGATGCACCATCTTCCCAAATATCAATTGCTACACAAGCTGATGGTGCTATGTCACCCAAGATGAAGTTGCTAGTGCTACCCAAGCTGAAATTGTTGCCGTTGAGTTGCCCTTAGTGGTATTGGTAATGGTTGGAATTTTAATATGCAATCAAAGAACAAGAAATGAAGAATTGTTTAAATCTTTTTACAAAAATCTATGAAAGTTACATTTGCAAAATATTCATATATATATATATATTAAAAAATATATATATGTTAAATATTGTGCTCATTTAAGGTTCATTCCCAAAAGAGTTAAAATATTTTTAGATAGTACTCAATTTTGAGTTTTTTATTTTTATTTTAGATACAATAGTATTTCAAACCTACCGTGTCTATTTTATAATGATTACAAGAGACTTTATCAGTTAAGTTAATTGAAACCCAATAATTTTTATATTCTAATTTATTATGTACGTTCAATTTTATTTTAAATTTCATCTTGCAAAATCACTACAATTTGTATATTATTAATGTTACCTCATACTTCTGAGTATACTACGAATTTATATAAACTAAGTTTTCCTATTAAAATATATTGATATGATGATGGTAGTAAATTAAACTAAGATTGAGTCCTAACTATCTCATACGCGATAGCTTTCTCATTTAGCACACATTATAGCTACTAGTTCTAACAATAAAATAAAGTATATCTAAATAACCACACATTATAATCACGATTATTGGTGACAAATCCTTCCAATTTAATAATCCTCACAAAACACCATGCTTCGCACACATGAGCAGTGTGTAAAACATGTTCCCATTTTGGGATTAGTCTGAGATTCAATAATACCGACAACAAGTATATAAGAGTAGGAGGAAATAATTGGCCGGAAATTTCAGACAAATTAAATTTCTTGTGGACCATGAATTTGCTATTGTTACAAACCCTTCAGCATAGATGAAGTTTATAAGATATAAATTTAGTATGGAGGCCATGCCCTTTCATTTATGGCAACTAGTGGTAATTCTTGTACTCCAATTTTCTCGTAATTAATCATATCACATTATGCTACAACTTAGTAATGAAGAGATCGAACTCCCTATGCTTATCACCGCTATCGCCGATTCCAATGCTGTAAGTGCTGTCCACCACCTCGGCTGAAACAGTAGGAAATCAATTGCATATCTCTTAGTTTTTATATGAAGTAAATTGAAAATTAATTTAACCATTATTTTTTCTTGGAAATGATTTTGCAGTAACTAAGGTTTTCATATATACTATATAATCGACATATGTTTTTACGTGACAATGCCATAATTGGATGCACTAGCGACAATCATGATGTTTTTTCCTGACAAGTCTTTGGAGACTTTGCATAATATGGTTTCTTTTCTTTAATTGTTTTTAAGATACAATTTATTTTTATTTTTTGCTAATTTAAAATACAATTTATTAGTTATTTGCAGATGATTCAATTACATTTTATCTCTTGACTTTTAAAAGCATACACTCCTTATATCTTTTACATTGATATATTTGTTTATGATTTTAGTTGTTTTTAAGAGGGTATAAAACTATGTAAAATTTAGATACAGTATTTTAGGTGTTCTTTAGGTTCCCCTCTTAAGATTCAGTCATGTGACTATTTAACTAAAACATACATTTCTATGTCATGAAAAAAAATTTACATGACAAAATCTTAAGAAAGAAACCTAAAAAATAGCACATAAGTATTATACATAAGTCTTGCTCTTTTCTTAAATTTACCTAATTCAACTGGACGAATACATGTAGAGAAGAAAAAAATACAATTCTAAATTTTTGACTATCAATAATGCATGAAACTTTTATTATAATTTGATAGTGAGATGTTAAAAGACATAGGAGATAGAATACAAAGAAACTCACCCTTTCTGGTGCATTTATAACAACATTTGGTTGAACAGGAATTAGTGCCTGCAATAGATATATAATGAAATCAAGATAGAGTCAAAACAGAACAAATACTTTTTTAGATAACAACACAATTTAATTGATTGGACAATTTGCAAGCATTTATATAATGAGACTTAGCAAATTGTCGATTGTTAGATTCAGGCATGAGTTATCCAGGCATGGGTTAGTGAAACGGATTCTTATATCTTTTGTAGAAAATAATAAAGTTAATACAAATTTTACTACAAAAATTTATAAATTAACTGATGTTACAATGAATAAAATTATTATAACTTCAAAAAGATAATAAATAAAAATAAGTTTTTGAATTAATTTTTGTCTGTACCTAGCCTTTGATAATCAAGTCAACTAGTTTTTTTTTTTTTTTTTTTAATAAGACAAGTAATCTAGTCATCACCTCTTTATAAAATAATTTAAAAAGACAAACTTAAATAGTAGTAAAGTATTTCCTTTTTTTATCCTTTCTTTTCAAATAAATAAAATAACAACGAAAGCATTCAAATATAAAAATTGGAGTAGGTTCCAGTTAGCTCAACTGGTAAAGATCTGAGATTCAATCTTTGCCTACACCAAAAACTAATTGGTGTCTTGGTTTGATGATATAGAACTATCATCAGGAGCGGACGTCATAAGTTAAAAACACTCTAAAATATATATATATATATATATATAAATTGGATAAAACATAAATTATTAAATTTATGATTCAATAATTAATTTTAATAATCTAAAAGCCATATAATTTCACAAAACAAGGAAAGAAAATGGATGTATAAAACATATGTAAAACATTAAATAAAGTTAAATTATCTATAAAAATAACTTTAGAAGAAAAATCTATAACAAATTTACTAAAAATGAAATACTCAATCTTAATAGTAGATTTGACACTAAAAATATTCCTATATGATCATTACACGTAAATTTAACAAATAATATCATTAGCAATTTCATATACAGTATTAAAAAATTAACCTATCCATATATATATAATTTTGTTTAAATTAAGTTATTCATATAGTATAATTTTGTTTATTGACAGCCCTTAAGTAGGTGATTTGTCTTTTTCTATCAATAAACAATTTACTTATATCATTGAAATTTTTTTAGATAAATCACATTTTTTTAGGAAACATGTATTTTAGAGGCACTTTTTAAAATTTGAACTCTACAGTTTAAAAAGTTTCATAATTAAACATAAAATTCAAGAATGTTTCAAATCAAACCTTATAGTTTTTTACATTAAATTTTAATCCTAAATATTTTCATTAAAAATATTAAGAAGGGCGTCAATTAATTGAATTAATTAATAGTACAATTTTAAATGTTTAGGATTGGATGAAACCAAACATTAATTTAAGGCACAAAGTTAATTTAAAATGCAATTTGATTCAAAATTTTAAGGGGGAAAAGTAAATACAGTAATATTTTCTCACCTGATTCAGATCTGGCAAACCAGGAGGAGGCCCTTTCTTGGAGCGCAGCAACACGTAGCTATCCAAGAAAACATCATGGTCGTGCTGCCGCCTGTACGTCTGTGCGCTATAGCAACCAATACAGATATCGAAGGTGTGGCGAGCACTGTGAAAGCATGTAACGCACGTGAAATACAGTCCAAATTGGCACGCTGAGCAGCACTGGCACCGCACACTCCTTGTTTTCAAGATGTAGTACAATGTGAGGACTTCCCAGAAATCCAGCAAACCGTCGTGGTCGCGGTCCAAACTATGGTAAAAGTTGCTGTCTTCCCAATTGTAGCCGTATTGCCCGAAAAAGTGGATGAACTCCTCGTAGCTGACTCGACCATCTCCATTCGAATCCATGGAATTGAAGAAGTCCCACGCTTTATTCTGAAGATCCCCGTTACTATTGTTATAATAAGCAAGAGCGGCCATGTGTAACTCTTTCATCGCCATGTCAAGACCTTTGATGAGTACGTTGCTCTAGGTTTTTTGGGCTTCTTCACAGGGAGGTGAGGACTTGAGAGAGGAGGCAAATTTTTGTGTTGAATTTATAGCATACTACAGCCTATTTGGAACTGGAATTTCATAAAATTGAAATGTATTTTTTTTTAATTATGTCATAACTTGCAATGTTTTTTTGCTATTGTATCCGTTTGAATTCATCTTATTTTAATTGAAATTGAAAATATTGTAATAAAATAATTTTTTAAATATGTGAATAGTATTGTAGAAAAAATGATTAAAAAGTAGAATTTATAGATTCATAAACAGTAGACAAATATACTACTTATAATTGATTTAGTCAAATAATGCTACTTTAAAAAAAAAAAACGAAACCGCACTGTTTAGGTATCTTGGTCAAATAGTACAACTGGAAAAAAAAAAAAAAAATCAGAAAACGCAGCCATTGTTGCCAACGACCATTCAAACCGCGTTTCATTAATGATGCCAGCTAAGTTAGCTAGTAGTGTCTCTTCAAAAAAAAAAAAGTTAGCTAGTAGTGTCCAAGTCCATTATTAGACTGAAGAGCTTTTCTTTCACGCCCCGTGAGCTTGACTCGTCCCATCATTTTACATTAGCTAGTAGTGTCTCTTCAAAAAAAAAAGTTAGCTAGTGACTAGGTCCTGTGGACCAATGTTGTCTGCTAGTGATAGATTTGAGCTATACGCAGTGGAGTTAATTTGCAGCGTTGAAAGAATCCTGCTCCCTTCAAGAAGGCGAAAACTTGTAAAACTATAACCTGGTTTAATAGTGTGCAAACTTCAAATCTAGTTGACTAACTGGGTTTTGGCATGCATTATGCATGTGGACTAACAGGTTACTACATCAAATTTTGAGTTCTTTTTTAGTATTTTGATTTTATGATTTTATTTTTTTATTTTGGTATTTGATTTGCATTTAGCAAGATATTGATGAAATTTTTGACTGGTTGTATAAACCAGCCATTAATTCTAATTAGAAGAATGAATTTAAGTTGTATTTGAATGACAACATTTGGATTTGGAATTGGATTTGAAATCTAGTTGGATTTGGATCAAATCCAAATCTTTTTTTCTTTTTTTAAATTACCTAAATAAATAATTTGAATTAGGACTTCTCAAATCCAAATCCATAGCCCAAACCCATACCATCCAACAGACCATTATGATCAGGCAAAATTATTGGTGCCTTATATACCTTCTCCTATGGTAACCTAACCTCAAAACTTAATTTCAAGATTATAAGGAGTGTTTTTTTATGTAATTTTATATTTTTTAGAATGTAATAAATATTCAAAGCATTATAATTTTGTCCTTAATTTATAAAGAAAAAGCTATGTAATTTTCATTTTTGGTGAAAGTTGATGTGGTTTTTGAGGGATTTTTTGGGTTAAGTTGATGTGGCCACTAGACAGTAGATAGATGTTTAGATACCACTTATTGTTGAAAACTAAAAACTAAAAACATTATAACAAAATAATTTTTAAATATGTAAATAGTGCCATAAAACTTAATTTTAAAGTTGTTTTTATTGAAAAAAATACTTGCGAGCCCATGAACAATATATAAGACCCACTGAAAAACATGAGACGCAGCTAAAAGGTGCTTTTTCAACACCATCCAAAACTAAGAGGGTATAAAACTACGTAAAATAATTTATGTGCAACATATTTAACCCTTGTTTTTAAGGTTCACTACACTGAATTGAAGTACAATTTATCTTCATTTTATCGTTGAACTATGGTACTATAACCATCAATTTGGAAATAATTGAGTAGTGTCAATTAAAACGTATCATCTGCTGTAGAATAATAATTTAAGTTATCTACTAGAATCCTAACAAAATTAAAAATGAAAGTTCAAAATTAAATTTACACATGCTACGGGCAGTTACCGTCTCTTACATAATATTTTTTTAAGAATAAAATTTAGGTACAGTACTTTAGATGTTGTTCCTTAAATTCTCCTCTTAAATTTAGTCATGTGATTGTTTAACTAAAACATACACTTCTATGTCATGAGAAAAAATTTACATGACAAAATCTTAAAAAGGAAATCTAAAAAATAGCACATAAATATTGTATATAAGTCTTACTCTTTTCTTAAATTTACCTAATTCAACTGGACGAATACATGCAGAGAAGAAAAAAAATACAATTCTAAATTTTTGGCTATCAATAATGCATGAAACTTTTATTATAATTTTATACTGAGATGTTAAAAGACATAGGAGATAGAATACAAAGAAACTCACCCACCATTTCCATTCGAATCCATGGAATTGAAGAAGTCCCACGCTTTATTCTGAAGATCCCCGTTACTATTGTTATAATAAGCAAGAGCGGCCATGTGTAACTCTTCCATCGCCATGTCAAGACCTTTGATGAGTACGTTGCTCTAGTTTTTTTGGGCTTTTTTACAGGGAGGTGAGGACTTGAGAGAGGAGGCAAATTTTTGTGTTGAATTTATAGCATACTACAGCCTATTTGGAACTGGAATTTCATAAAATTGAAATGCATTTTTTTTTTTTTTAATTATGTCATAACTTGCAATTAATGTTTTCTGCTATTGTTGCCAACTACCATTCAAACCGCGTTTCATTAATGTTGCCAGCTAAGTTAGCTAGTAGTGTCCAAGTCCATTATTAGACTGAAGAGCTTTTCTTTCACGCACCGTGAGCTGGACTCGTTCCATCATTTTACATGACTAGGTCCTGTGGACCAATGTTGTCTGCTAGTTATAGATTTGAGCTATACGCAGTGGAGTTAATTTGCAGCGTTGAGAGAATCCTGCTCCCTTCAAGAAGGCGAAAACTTGTAAAACTATAACCTGGTTTAATAGTGTGCAAACTACAAATCTAGTTGACTAACTGGGTTTTGGCGTGCATTATGCATGTGGACTAACAGGTTACTACATCGAATTTTGAGTTCTATTTTAGTAGTTTGATTTTATGATTTAATTTTTTAATTTTGGTATTTGATTTGCATTTAACAAGATATTGATGAAATTTTTGACTGGTTGTATAAACCAGCCATTAATTCTAATTAGAAGAATGAATTTAAGTTGTGTTTGGATGACAACATTTGGATTTGGAGTTGGATTTGAAATCTAGTTGGATTTGGATCAAATCCAAATCTTTTTTTTTTTTTTTAAATTACCTAAATAAATAATTTGAATTAGGACTTCTCAAATCCAAATCCATAGCCCAAATGCATACCATCCAAACAGACCATTAGGATCAGGCAAAATTATTGGTGCCTTATACCCTCTCCTATGGTAACCTAACCTCAAAACTTAATTTCAAGATTATAAGGAGTGTTTTTTTTATGTAATTTTATATTTTTTAGAATATAATAAGTATTCAAAGCATTATAATTTTGTCCTTAATTTATAAAGAAAAGGCTATGTAATTTTCATTTTTGGTGAAAGTTGATGTGGCCACTAGATAGTAGATAGATGTTTCCAACCCAGGGTATGTTTGGATACCACTTATTGTTAAAAACTAAAAACTGAAAATATTATAACAAAATAATTTTTAAATATGTGAATAGTGCTGTGAGACTCAATTTTAAAGTTATTTTTACTGAAAAAAGTATTTACGGGCCTCATGAACAATACACAGGACCCACTGAAAAACGAGAGACGCAGTTGAAAAGTGCTTTTTAACACCATCCAAACATACACCCAATGTTAAAAAAAAAAAAAAAAAAAAAAAAATCACTACCTCATGCACAGCCAAAACTACCCCCTTCTATCCAAAAAAAAAAAAAAAAACCCTGTGCACGTTTTCTATTTAAAAAGAAAAAATTTATCCTAAGTTCAGTCAAAAGAAAAGAACTACCCCACATTTCCTATTAAAAAAAAAAAAAAACCCAATCATATTAAAAAAATAAAAATAAAAACCCACTCAAAAAGACAAAAAAAAAAAACCAATTGCAACTCCGTGGAAAAAAAAAATTCCTCTTTCATTGGTTCCTTTCTTCTCTTTCCTAACATTGTGGTCCCTCAAACTGCAAATCCACGATATTTCTTCAATTTCATCTTTGTTTTTTTATTCTATTTATAGCGGACATTATTTTCTTTTGCACTATCTGTTTCATATATTGAATTCTTCTCAATGGTTAAGCATTTTCTTATCAAAATATTGGTAAGCCTTAGAACAAAATTTATATTCTACTTTTTCAACTAGATATATTGTGAATGGATAATTCTATGACATTTGTAGAAAATTTGGTTATGAAAGTAAAATTATGAGACTAAACCTCAAAAAATAAAAATAAAAAGTCTCATTGCACATTATAATTGATACACTATCAAATCATTTATTCAAAAAAAAAAAAAAATTATTGAAAATATCAAAATTATTTTGAAAAGTAGAAGCAATTTTTTTCTTCGTATTTTATCCTTGTCTTCTAAAGTTTGCAACATAAATAAATAAATAAAAACACAAAGATAGAGGAAAAAAAAAAGGAAAATAAAGAAGCCAGGAGAAGTAAAGAAAATTATTGTTACTAGTGATATATATGTATAATTTACTTTCGTTCATAAAATTTGGTGTAAAAGCAATCAAATTTTGTGAGTTTTGGGAAATAAATTTTGGTGTAAAAAAATATGAATTTTTATTCATTTGAAAAAAATTAAAAACAAAAAAAAAATGAATATTATATCTTTGTGAGCTTTTTTTTTATGGGGGGGGGGGGTAGAATAACTATATCACTCATGAATGAATGATTTTTTTTATTTCTACTATTTATCTGAAGTATGTATTTCAATTAGTTTAATCAGTAAAGTCTTTTGTCATCAAATAAGATATCTAGAGTTTAAACCCCCACTTACACCAAAAACTAATTGGTAACTTGATGATCAAAGTAATTATTATTAAGTGAACATCATAAGTTGAAATTCTATTATATCTACTTAAAAAAAATTATATATATAATAATATGCTTGAGTACATACATCTGTATGTAAATTTCTATTTTCTTGGAATCGATTATCAAATCTTGAGTCCACCACTTTTAAATCTTAATGCATAAACAAGCTTTAGAACACACGATTTAATGTTGTGCAATACTTTCCATGGTTAAAATTAAAAGTTAAAAAAAATTAATTTCTAATCTCATTTTCTAAGTTTAGAAAAGTTTTAACTTCTTATCTTTTTTTTACTTTCCTTATTCAAATCTTATGCCCTAAATGGCAACTTAAAATGTTGACTGCTAGTAAGTGTCCAAGTTCGGTGATGATGCACAAAAATTGTCAGTGAGTTAATAGTCCTTGAACACTTTGATGGGTACTTGAAGAACAAGAAGCCAAGAACCTATCAGAGAGCACCAATGCGGTACCGGCCAAAGACTCTCCGAAAGTCAAGTCAGTGAATAAGAAATCTCTACGAACTCTATAGTGAGAGAGCTAGGGATTTTCTGCGTATCTAGGAGAAAAGGAGACTTGATGCTTATATAGTAGTGAGTAGTGAATCAAGATCTCTTGGATGTAGAGACCTTTCCATGTAGAGAAGATCTAGGGTTAGGGTTTCTAAGATTTTAGAGCGACTTTTCCATATAGGGAAGATATGGGCATGTAGTGGAGTCTTTGGATGTGATGCGCAAGATATTTCCTTATGAGGACTTATGCATGGAGATTACGCAAAGAATTATGGGACCCATTACCTTTATCTGTCAGCTTGGCCAACCGTCCGTCGATATGTAGATAAGGAGGAGGATTTGCCTAACTGTCAGTTTCCACTTGTTGTGTGTTTTCCTATCTGCTGCTATAACGGGTTCGAGGGACCATGTGACAATAGACGCATGGATAGGATCGTCAGCCCCTGAGGTTGTTCAGCTAGACGAACGGAGAAAGGAGCATCTAGGATGGACAAGTAATAAAACTTTCTACTAGACAAAAATACCCTCATCAGTTGGCCCCTACTCTGTGACCCGTCAGGGTAGCTAAAGGGCCTTGGAGTAAAGAGAATATTCTTTTCATTTAATGCTCCTCGTCCTGATATTCGATGTCATAAATGAGGGGCAATAAGGTCCTCGTAGTTCGTGGAGTGACACGTGGCGCCCTAAGATTGGTGGAAATGAAACGTCATGTCTTTTCATTTTTTGTGCCCTTCCATCCTATAAATATGTTTATACCTTTTCTTAAGTTTAGTTTCTTATTTTTCTAGAGAATTTTACTCAAAGGTTTTGCGTTAATATCAATCGTTCGTCGATTACCTTCCGTCCATTACGTTGGCCATTCCATCTGTGTATAGCTTTCCAATCGTCATCTTTCTTCAGGTAAATTTTTGTTTACTTTTATTTACTCTTTTTCTTTGTATCCGTCTCCCCTTGGCCCTTGATCTAGTATTTAGTTTGAGTGACCGCCTAGGTTCTTATCCATCGCTTGTAGGTGAGAGAATGTCAGGAGGTAGTAAAGTGACAAGCGGTCATGCCCCATCCCTCCGTCCAAATGACGAAGATGTTCATTCATTAGGAAGTGTTCCTTTGACGGAGGAGTGGATAGGTTCCTTGGAAAGGGAGCCATTAGCTCATTTTTTAGAAGATGAAATGGAAGGAGTGCTGGATGAAGAGATAGAAAGGGAAAGGGAATATGAGTATCACAAGAAGGATGGAGAGGAAGGGGAGGACGAAGAGGAAGAGGACGGAGAGGAAGAAAAGGAAGAAGACAGTGAGGAAGTAAACAGGGAGGGAGAAGAGGAGGCTGTAGCCCTTGGTTTGTCAGGTGATGACTACAGGTCATTCATCCTTCCCAATATTTGGTTTGTAAATGACTTCCTCTTGAAGATGTCAGATGGGCTTTTCAATAATCTATGCCACCGTTACCAAATACCAAACGATGTTCCTATTAGGATGGCGGGCAAGTAAGAGAATTGCTATTCTGGCCGAATCACGGACGTCGGTTTTTACGAGGCTGTCTTTATGGCAAGTTTGAGGCTAACCCTTACGTCTAGGAGTGTCCATCTGCCTCATTTACCCTAACGCTTGGAGAATTTTCCTCGGTGCAAAGGTACTATGGGGTCAAATGAGTGGAGGTCGTTGTCACCTCACTCTAGACAAATTCTTTTTCTGCTATAAAGTTGGCTCCAAGGATTTTTGCAATTTCGTTGTCTGTAAGGCAGCGTTGAAGTTGGTGATGGACGTCCCTGACTCCAATCGTGATTGGAAGAGCAGGTACTTTTTTGTTCAAGGCTTAAACTAGGTGTGTAGACCTGACGAATAAGATAGCATTGGAGACAAGTATGTCAATACCTAGGGTCGGGCTAACCTTGATCCGTTTATGTTTCTTATATTTTCACTAACCAATCATGTTTTCTTTTTCCAGCTCATGTACGTTCATCCATTAGCGAGGAAGAGATTGATTTTCTCCAATGCATCCTTGCTATTCCCCTTGCGCTTAGGAGTTGGAAGAAGTTAGTCACTCTAGATAGCTTGCATGCTTTTTGTGGAGGTCCTATCCCGATAGACGAAGCAAGAAGACTAGACGCTCAATCTAGATGGCAAAAGTGTCTTTTGTTTTCACCCATTCGTCACTTTCCTAGTAGATTCGTCACTCTTAACCTTTTGTCTTTCAAAGATGGATTTGGGGAATAAAAGAGCTTTGAAGGTGAAGAAGGCTGCAGCCCTTCAGATTAAGGCAAGAACCTCGTCGGCCCCTACTACAAAGATGAGCCAAAAGAGGAAGAATCAAGGTGACAGGGACTGTCGACTGAAAAAGGTAGTTAATTAGCCTATCAACTTAGGCCTGTCAGGTTCTCAAGGCACACCTAACCCCCCCTGGACACGGCGTAGGTAAGGGTTTGATGACGGCTCACGGCCCCGTTATCAATGAGCCCGTCGCTCTTGCTGCTTTTCTTGTGATGGACAAACAGCATACCGTCTAGACAACGTACTCCATCATTAAGGATCTTGATCTTGACGAGTGTTCGGAGCATGAGACAATCGCTCTGGGGGACACCAACCTTTTTGACTTGATGAGGGTGAGTATTTTAGTCGTACTTTTTTTTTCGTCATGTATTGTTTTGGTGCTAATCATTTGTGTTCTACCAGGCTTTTGTAAGGATGCATGCATTCCAAATCCGATGTGCTGCTGAAGAAGCCTTCATCAAGCATTTGAGGACCCGTCTGGAGGAGGAGTCTGACCAACTGAAGAAGTATAAGGAGTGGGTGCGAACTCTTAACAACGAAGTCAAAGCCCTAACAAAGCAAATGAAGAAACTCGACGTTGCTACCCGTCAGGCTGAGGAGCTGATGGAGGCTAATGCCATCTTAACGGTAGAGGTGGCCTCTCTTCGTGAATCCATTAACAAGGCAAAGGCTGACATCGTCGAGGAGTATAAGGACTCGCAACCATTCTTTAACTTGTTGGGGTCTCAATACGGGGAGGGCTTTGAGGACTTCCAGAAGCAAGCAGTCACCCTTTTCCCCAACGTGAATTTTTCACCTGTCCAAATCGAGCTTACCGTTCCTTCGACTTCCAAGCTAGACGACGAGGTTGTTGAGGTTGACGACAGGGAAAGGGACATTCCTGAGAATGTTGTCACTCCTCAAGTGGTTAAAGGCAACAGTCAGCCTTAAGTTGAAGAGACGATGGTTAATGCGGAGAATGTAGCCCCTACCATTTAAAAATAGAAGATTTGCTGTATTTATCTTTTTTTTTTAATCCAAATTTGAGAACAATATGGGTGCCCTGTTTTGGCACGTGTGACATTTTATTTCTATCTTGGAACCATTGTTATCTTTGTTTTCCACATATTTGTGCTAGAATTTTTAACTTCAATCATCCTCTACCATGCTTTTGTGAATAACCGTTGGTATTCTTATTTACTTACCATGTGATGTGACTAAATGTATTTTCAATGGTCCGTCCTGTGGTGAGACTTGATGGCCCATCCACCTCTAGGGCAGTGTGATAAATTTTAAGACCAAGGCACCCGTTGGTGTCCTTGGTGATTTGTCCACCCTGCGAGTAGGACTTGATAAATTTTAAAATTAGGACATACGTTAGTGTTCTAGGCGATTCGTCCACCCTATAGGTAGGACTTGATAAATTTTAAGACCAAGACACCCGTCTGTGTTTTAGACAATCCATCCACCTCATGGGTAGAACTTGATAAATTTTAAGACCAGGATACCCGTCGGTGTCCTAGGTGATCCGTCCACCCCATGGGTAGGATTTGATAGATTTTATGACCAGGACACTCGTCGGTGTCTTAGGTGATCCGTCCACCGTATGGGTAGGACTTGATAAATTTTAAGACCAGGACACTCATCGGTATCCTAGGTGATCCGTCCTCCCCATGGGTAGGACTTGATAAATTTTATAGATAAGAAAGGTAAATTTTTAATAGAAATGTATGAGCAATATAGAAGGACGTAGATGCCATGTTTGATAATCCTCAAGAGTCGTATTTCAATAATCGAAAAATTAGAATCCTACTTCAAAAAGGAGAAAGCGATAACATAGTTCATAGTTGCTTTAATAAAATAAAAAAAGAAACTGATAACATAGTTTGTAGTTGTCCACTATTGGTAGTATCTCCACAGGTGCTCGGTGTTCCATGGATGATGGAGCTTCTGCCCATCGAGGGTCTCTAGGTGGTAGGTCCCCTTCCTATGGGAGTCAAAGATTCTATAAGGTCCTTCCTAGTTAAGGCCTAATTTTCCCTGCACGAGGTCCTTGGTAGCTGTTGTCATCTTCCTTAGAACCAAGTCTTCCATCTGGAAATGCCAAGGCTTGACTTTGAAGTTGTAATGCTTTGCCATTAGGTCCTGATAACGTGCGACCCATTGTTCAACCATTGCCCTAACTTCATCTAAAAGGTCTAGTTGTAGGCGCATCTCCTCTTCATTTCTTCTTTCATCGTGGTGGGAAACCCTATAGTTGGTTAGCCCAATCTCTATCGGGATGACGGCTTCACTTCTGAATGTGAGGTGGAAAGGTGTCTCCCCTGTAAGCGTGCAAGCTGTCATCTGGTATGCCCATAGCACACTTGGTAGTTCATCCAACTATATACCATTTGCCCCTTCGAGCCGAGTCTTGATCATCTTGAGTAAGGATTGGTTTGTAACCTCAACTTGCCCATTGGCCTAAGGGTGGGCGGGAGGGAGAGGAGTAATGATTCTTGATCCCCAATTGTTGGCAGAAATCTCTAAACGTGTTGTTATCGAATTGCTTTCCATTATCAGAGATGAAGACTCTAGGGATGCCAAAGCGGCAAATGATAATTTTTCAAATGAAACCACGAAAATTCTTCTCCATGATAGTAGCCAAGGGTTCGGCCTCAACCCATTTAGTGAAATAATCGATTCCTACGACAAGGAATTTGAGCTGACGCATTGCCATGGGGAAAGGTCCCATTATGTCGACCCCTATTAAGCGAATGGCCAGAAAGCGTTCATTGGGGTAAGCTACTCTAATGGTTGCCAAATGATATTGCTGAAGTATTGGCATTTGTCGCACGCCTTTACGTAGGACTGGGTATCCTTCTGCATAGTGGACCAATAATATCGTGCTCGTATGAGTTTGTGAACCAACAAGCATGCCCCTGAATGTTTTCTGCATACTTTTTCGTGGATCTCCATCATGACATAGTTTGCTTCACCAAGGACTAAGCATCTCAGGTACAGTTGACTAAAGCTTCTTTTGTAAAGGATGTCTCCCATTAGCACAAAACGAGATGACTACACCTTCAGCCTTTGAGAAGCGTTGTGATCTTGCGGAAGGGTCCCATCCCTGAGATAGGAGATGATAGGCGCTGTCCAATCAACCTCTATAGGGATCACCAGTATATCTATTTTGGCAATGGCTAGTGAATTTTGGATGGAGGATAGTATCCGACCAGTGATAACCATGTGTTCCACGGATGCTGCTTTGGCCAAATGATTAGCTTGCTCATTTTCTCCCATCGAGATTTGCACAAATTTAGTCAAGAACTTCTGGCTTATCCTTTCTTTAACCATGCTTTGGTATTCTTTCATTCATTCCCCTTTAGCCTCGTAATCTTCATTGATGTGTCCAACAATAACTTACGAGTCGTTGTATATTACTATTGACATAGCCCTTGCCTCTTTAGCCAGGTCGAGGCTTGTAAGGACTGCCACATATTTGGCTTCGTTAATGGTCATTGGGAACTAAAGACGGACCACGCATTCTATCAAGTCTCCTTCTGGTGACTATAGGATGACTTTGATTCCCTAAGCATGCTGGTTGGACGAGCCATCCGTCTATACCATCCATGTTGCTGGTTCTTCGTCCTCATCTTCTTTTACTATGAACTCGGCCAAGGCCTGGGCCTTGATTGCAATTCTTGGTTGGTATAGAATGTCAAATTTGCCTAGCTTTATTGCCCATAAAACCAATCATCTGGCTATCTCTAGATTGTTCATTGCTCTTTGTAATGGTTTATATGTCTGCACCACTATGGTGTGTGTTTGGAAGTATGGCTTGAGCTTTTAGGTGGCTGCGGCTAAGGCGAAGGCTAGTTTTTCCATTAAGGGGTATATTTTCTTTGCCCCTCGAAGTGCTCGACTGGTGTAGTACATCGATAGCTATACGCAGTTTTCTTCTCGGGTGACGATTAAACTGACGGCTGTTGGGGATACGATTAAGTAGAGGGAGAGATCCTTACCGGTTTTAGATGGACTTAGTAAGGGTGCGGAGGCAAGGTATGTCTTTAGCTCTTCGAAGGTTTCTTGGCACTCGTCGGTCCATTCAAAGGCTTTCTTCAGTATCCTAAAAAATGGTAGGCATTTGTTCGTTGCCTTGGAAACGAACCTATTGAGAGTCACAACCCTACCATTCAGGCTTTGTACCTCCTTGACGTTCTTTGGTGGTGTAATTTCTAATATGGCCCCGAATCTTATTAGGATTGGCCTCTACGCTTCATTACGATACCATGAAACCTAGGAACTTTCCTGATGATACTCCAAATGCACATTTGCTAGGGTTGAGCTTCATATCATAATGGCACAAGGTATCAAACGTTTCCTGCAAATCGTCTACATGGCTGTCTTCCTTCACGCTCTTTACGAGCATGTCGTTTACAAATACTTTGACGTTTCGCCCAATCTGTTGGATGAACATCCTATTCAGTCCGAACAACATGACCTTATAACAAAAGGGCCCTTGACTTATGACGAATGAATTTTTTTCTTAGTCAGCCTCGTCCAACTTGATTTGGTTGCACTTGGAGAATGCATCCATCAAGCTTAATAGCTGGTGCCCAATCGTTGAGTCGACGAGGAGGTCAATACGCAGAATCGGGTAGCTGTCCTTTAGGCAAGCTTTGTTTAGGTCAATGAATTCTACACACATCCTCCATTTTTCATTTTCCTTCTTCACCATTACCATGTTGGCCAGCCATTCAGGGTAATATACCTCTCTAATAAAGTCAGCTTCTAGTAGCTTGCAAATTTCTTCCGTTATGGCATTGTCTCTTTCCTGAGCAAAAACTCTCTTCTTCTGCCGGACAAACTCATAATGAGCTTATGCACCACGACGCTTGGGCTGATTCTCGACATGCCCTCATGACTCTAAGTGAAGACATCCTGATTATTCCTTAAGAAGAGGGCAAGCTCCTTGCGAACAATTGGGTCTGCTTGCGTGCCGATACAAGTGATTCGGCCTAGAAAGTTGTCATCTAGGGAGATTTCTTCTAAGTCCTCAATTGGTTTCATTGTGACCCGCCCCTCCTCAATGTTTAACGCCTGAAGGTGATCATCCATCTCTAGCATCACCACGTAGCACTCACGAGCCGCCATTTGGTCTCCGCGCGCTTCTTATATCCCATACTTCATTGGGAATTTCACCAGCAGGTGGTATGTAGATGTGGCTACTCTCCATGCGTTGAGCATAAGTCACCTAATGATGGCGTTATAGTCAAATGAACAGTCAACAACTAGGAAAATGACTTCTTTAGTAAGTTGTTGAGTGTACGTCCCAATGGTCACCTGTAAGGTGATGGTTCCAACTAGGAAGACTTTGGTGTCGCCAAATCCCACCAGTGGCATGTCCAAGGGTAGAAGACATTCCTTGTCGATCTTTATCTACTGGAATGCAAGGAAATAGAGGATGTTCACCGAGCTTCCGTTGTCAACTAATACCCATCGGGTGTTAAAGTCTACTATTGATAAGTTGATGACTAGCGCATTGTTGTGCAAATGATGGAGTCGTCATGCGTCTTCCTCTGTGATGCTGATGGCTAGGTTGTCAACCCTGGTCGCTTTGGGTGGCCGACTCGAAATCTGGATGCTTTGTACCATCCGCAAATATGTCTTCCTCACCTTTTTGGAAGAGCCAGCTAGCGTACTCCCTCTACTATCACCCTTATCTCTTCGAGCGAAGCCCTTGGCCTTTCATCGACCTATTAATTAGGTTCGGGGTCCCTTGGCTAGTTCTCCCTGCCCTTAATGAGTCGCTGTAGCTTTCCCTGCTTGATAAGGGTCTCAATCTGCTGCTTCGAGTCGTAACATTTGGAGGTGTCGTGCCCGTGGTCCCGATGAAAGCAACAATACTTATTTCCGGGTCTTTTGTTTAGGTTGCTCTTTAGCTTGTCTGGCCACGTTAGCGTTGCATCGTCCCTTATTTGCATAAGGACTTGGTCTAGTGGGGTGTTTAAAGGCATAAAGTTGGTCATCCTATTGGAAGGGGGGTTTTAATCTCCTATCATCCCTTCGATCATTCGTTAGTGCTGACTTTCTTCCTCTATCCTAACAATGATCTTCTTGTCTTTCCTTCTTCTTTGGTTTGCCCCCTCAGACAATCATGGCGTCTTCTGTGTTCATGTACTTGGTAGCCTTGTATAACATGTCGACCATCATTTTTGAGTTGTTCTTGTATATGGAGAAAAGGAACTCTCCTAATTGGAGTCCATCGTTGGCCTCATCAATTAATAGGGCTTCTTTATTGAAGTGAGTCACGTATGACCTCAAGCTCTCATCGTCTTGTTGTTTGATGTTCAACAAGCTCGCCAAGGACCTCTTGTACCTCTGGCCTCCGATAAAGTGGGTGACGAAATGCCCACTCAATTCCTTGAAAGTGGATAAGGTATTGGGGGCTAGCTTGTTGAACCATACCCTTGCTTGTCCCTTAAGCGTGGTGGGGAATGCCCAACACATGATTTCATCCGGAACTCCTTGCAAGTGCATAAGAGTTTCGAAAGACTCCAAATGGTCGAGCAGGTCCCGTGAACTATCATACGCTTCCACCTGTGGCATTTAAAACTTGGTTGGAAGGGGGAAAGAAGTCACCTGTGCTGTGAAGGGTGAGTCAATTTGCTGGACTAGTTTGTCCAGGTTGGTAAATACTCGTCCTCTCAGGGCGTTCATCATGTCCATTTTTTCTTTCATCATTTGCATATCTTGCGTCATGTGCATTGCGTTGCTTTCAAGTTCTGACAGACGGTCGGTGTCGTTCGACTCGTCCCGCTTGTTGATATTGCTTTCTTCTTAGTCTTCCCTCTCCTAGCGGTCTCTTGTCGGGAGATGGCTGCCATTTTGTTCTTCATTGTTCCACTCGTCATGCCAATCCTCGAGGTGTCATTCGTTCCTTTGGTTTAGTTGCTGTTCTAACTCCTAGTTACGCTGGGTGAGTCGTTCAACCATCGTTGCCAATGTTTGCACTTGTCTTTCCAGTGCGTTGGTGGGATTACCAATTTCCTAGTTAATGGTAGCCATTGATTGTGTTAGGACCATACAACTCTTTCATCTTAGTGGTGAGGATGTGGCCAATTACTCGAAAATTCCCACAAATGGCACCAACTGAAGATGCACAAAAATTGTCAATGAGTTAATAGTCCTTGAACGCTCTAATGGGTACTTGAAGAACAAGAAGCCAAGAATGTATCAGAGTGCATTGGTGTGATATTGGCCAAAGACTCTCTGAAGGTCAAGTTAGTGAATGAGAAATCTCTAAGAACTCTATAGTGAGAGAGTTAGGGATTTTCTATGTACCTAGGAGAACTTGATGCTTATATAGTGGTGAGTAGTGAATCAAGATCCCTTGGATGTAGGGACCTTTCCATGTAGAGAAGATTCGGGGTTAGGGTTTTCGAGATTTTAGGGCATCTTTTCCATTTGGGGAAGATATGGGCGTGTAGTAGGGTTTTTGGACGTGATGTGCAAGATATTTCCTTATGGGGACTAATGCGTGGAGATTACGCAAAGAATTATAGAAACCACTACCTCTATCCATCAGCTTGGCCAACCATCCGTTGGTATGTAGATAAGGAGGAGGATTTGCCTAACTATCGGTTTCCACTTGTTGCGGGTTTTCCTATCTACTGCTATGACGGGTTTGAGGGACCATGTGACAACAGATGCATGGATAGGATCTTCGGCCCCTGAGGTTGTTCAGCTAGACAGAAAGAGAGAAACATCTAGGACGGACGAGTAACAAAACTTCCTGCTGGACGAAAATACTCTCATCATCCAGTTTTACTGATTCTCAAGAAAAAAAATAGTCCGGTTTTACTGAACCTCCTTTTTTTTTTTCTTTTCTTTTTCTTTTTTTTCACACAGCTTGAGCCATTTTCTCCACGAGCAAGCTTCTAGAACACACGTATTTATACATCACCACATTACATGTTGCCTGCTAGCATCCAAGTCTTGTTTTAGTTTTACTGACCAACTTTTCTTTCACGCACCATGAGTCATTTTGGCCACCTACAAGCTTCATTACACATGTAGGTCCTCTTAATTTCTACATTGCAACTTGAAAAGAATTAGAATTCGCCAAGATATATCTAAACCATGCGTCTTACCATGAAAAGATACAATTTTTTGACAATTATTTAGTATCCTAATAGGAATGAAAAAATATTTAAAAATATCAAATTAAGAAATTTATATCCTGTCAAAATAAGGAGCCATGACATATATATATACTAATATTATGCCCGTGCGATGCACGGCTTAGTAAAAAAACTTATATATAAATTATTATTATTTTTGATAATATAATCAAATTTAATAACAAATAAAATGGTAAAAATATTTTTAAAATTAAGTACATGGAAAATGTATATTATGTAAGTATTTTTTTTTTTTTTTGCAAAAAAAGATATTATAAAATATTTAAAAAAAATTATGGCAAGTTTTAAATTTTTAAAAGATCTTAGTATTAAAATTGTAATTTGATTATGTGTGTGTGTGTGGCACTTAAAAATCTTTCCATTCTAATTATAGATAAATTTCTTGCATATATGGCCAAAAAAAAAATCCATAAACTACCAAAAAAAAAAATCCATAAATTACAAAAAATGTAAGTATTTAGACTACAATATAAATGTAAAATTTTATCTATAAATTACCAATCATAACCACTTTAATGTTTCCATAAGGGAGGAGATAATCTGTATAATCAATTAAGAACCACAAATAAAAAAATAGTATCAATAATTAAGATAAATTGCATTATCTAATTTTTTTTAAAATCATATAATTTAAGCAATAATTGAACTACTTTAATAGAAAAATAGAAACTAAAAAAAAAAAAATGAAGATAGCTCTTCTCACATAAATCTCATAATTTCATATTGTAGATGAGCTCCATCCCAAATAGATTCAGTGAAAGTACATAAAGAAAAAGAAAAATTGTATTGCAATGTAAATGTGTAAAAGTTTACATATAAATTACCCGTATCTAACTATTTTGATGTTGTCATTTGTATCTAGCCAACTTGATATTGCTATAAGTGAGGAAATAATCTGCACAATCAATTAAGAACACTAAATCAAAAAAATACATCAATAATTAAGATGAATTGCATTATGTAAAATATTTTTAAAAAAGCATAGAATTTAAGCAATAATTGAACTACATTAATAGAAAAATGTAAAAAGTAAAAAGTAAAAAGAAGATAGCTATTCTCATTGAAGAAGCCAAATCCTTCATTTAGTAGTTCTTCACTTAATTAATTTTGGTTTTTTATGTATTGATTTTAGCATTCTTAAATAGTAGAGTGGAGTAGGTTTAGTAAAGTTTTAGTTCAACTCAATTTCTCTTGGATTCAAGAGTTTTAGTTCAACTCAATTTCTCTTGGATTCAAACTTAATTGGTAGAGCTATTTCTTTTTACGTGTATTATTATATGTTTTTTTTTATTGGTTGTTTTCTTTTTAAGTGTAGCTATATCGATTTTTTTTTAAAAAAAATCATAAAAACGTGCTCTATGTTGCTTTTTTTTTTTTTTTAATTAAGATTTGTTTTTCAACTTTTTTTTTTTTTGATAAGATTTTTTTTTTCAACTCAAACGTGTGCTATGTTGCAGGTTTTTTTTAAGTAAATTTTTATTTTTATTTTTATAAAGGATTAGATAAAGAATTTAGATTGAAATCAAATAAAGATAAAATTTTGATTGTAATTAAATTATGATTTTTATCAACTTAGATTTTACCTTTTTTTTAATTAAGAATTTTTTTATAAAGGATTAGATGAAGAATTTGGATTGTAATCAAATTAAGATAGAATTTGGATTGTAATCAAATTATGATAGAATTTGGATTGTAATCAAATTATGATTTTTATCAACTTAGAAATTATAGGAGAAGTTAAAATCATATAAATGTGTACTATGTTGTTGGTTTTTGTTTTTATAAAAAATAAGGTTCTTTTTACGTGTAGTATTATTATTATATTTTTTTTTTTTTTGCTATTTTCTTTTTAAGTGTAGTTATATCTGTTTTTTTTTTTTTTTTTTTAATATCATAGAAACATGTACTAAGAGTCTATTGATTTTAGACTTTGTTGATAACATTTCAGATAAACACAACTACTATAGTTGTAAATCAAATATTACTTTATTTCATTACTTGATTTGTCATATTTATCCAAAAAATATGTATATATCTATTCTTAAAATCTAAAAATTTATTAAAATTTCTGCAATTTGGTGAAGCCACTTGGCGCAACTACGGCGTCTAAGCCCAACTTTTATTATATATAATATGATATATATATATATATATATATATATGTATATATGTGTGTGTGTGACCAATCAATAGAAATACTCTATTACTCCAGCCTATTATTGTATATTCAATTAATTACACTAGATAAATATCATATTCATGGAATTCAAGTCACCTTTAAACATGCTTTGGTGGGCTGTCTGCTAGGTGCTAGCGCCTAAAGTCTAGTTCTACTGTCCAACTTTTCTTTCACGCACCTTGAGTCAATTCCTCCTATCATTTTTACACTCAGGCTAGGTCCGCTGTTACATTTTTTAGCAATATGGGGTAGGGTTGAATTCTTTTAGGATCACACTTTTGGATAGCAATCCACAAGTTCCGCGTAGGAGAAAACTTGTAAAATTTAGATATGATGTGTTACAAAATAATTGGAGGAATAATTAGTGAATGTAATATTTTATAAGAAGTCCTAGCTAAATTTAAAATTTTCTTCTTCCTCTCCCTATACCTATCCCCTCTAAACACTACAAAACCTACTATTTACTCAAGGAAAGCGATATGAGAGCAAGTCAGGCTGAAGGAACAAAAAAGAAAACGTGTAGTGTGAAATGACAAGGGAAGAGTTAGGAAGTAGGAGCTAGGAAAAGGGAAGAGTAAGGAAGGAGGATCAAACTAGTGAGTATAAGATTATATATAGAAGAAGTTTGTTTATATACTATTTTCATGAAAATATGGTTCTCTAATAGACCTGAAAAAGTGCATGATAATTAGTTGAAAGAGTGCATGATAATAGGTTTTTATTATAGATCTGAGAACACTAACGTAAAATGGTATAGTATGAACTCAACCTCTAAATTTAGGGTTGTGTAGGCTAGCAATAGGCCTAAACCTTATAAAATTATATTCACTCATTAACCAGACTTGAATGATAAAAATAAATATGGGAAAGATTTTTTGGATGCGTGAAAAATGAGTCCTATGTTGCCGGATTACTTAGCTACTAGAGTCCAAGTCTATTATTAGACTGAAGAGCTTTTCTTTCACGCACTGACTTAATTCTACCTATCATTTTACTTGACCAGGTCCTGTACGTGGACCAATGTTTTCTGCTAGTGTTAATCGTCCATGCGTGAAAGAAAAGTTGTTCATGTTGCAATAAATTTGGGCCTGGAAACTGGTAAAGCATTAACAAGTTCCGATCGACACAATTGAAAGGAATTTAGTTTACTCAAGTACAACAAAGAAAACATGTTATGATGGTGACTTTGGCGTGTGTAATGTAAATGTGATAGTATAGGGGGTGTTTGGTGCTGTTGTTTAAATAACAGTTTTCAGTATTTAAACATCATAACACATATTTTCACAACATTTTTTAATCCACATGTATTTTTATAACATTTAAACAACGTTACTAAAAATCTCTTATCAAACGGACCCTATAAATTCAACTCATGGAGCTTTGCTAAAAGACTTGTAGTCACCTACCCAAAAAAGAAACACCTAAAGCAATTCACGAGTCAACCCCGCAAAATTTCCAAGTTACACAAGGCCGCTACAGCTTATTATAACAATATTTGCGATCAGGATCTTCGAAACGAGAAATTATTAGGTCCATTAGGAGAACTGCTAACGTGGTCCTTTCTGACCTCCCAACCAATAAAATGTTGTTATTTATACAAATATAATATTATCTGGTAATTTTTATTTTTTATTCTTTGTACTGACTAGGAAGCTCACACATACATTTGCATAGATAACATCATGTCATTGGTTAAGGAAGACCACATTAGTAGTCCTCCTAGTGTAAATAATAATTTCTCCTTCGGAACAAAGTGTGGAACTTCTTCAAATCAATGGATACAAATGGAAATAACCGAGTCTCCTACAATGAGTTCATCCAGTTCTTCAGGCAAGCCAGCTACAATTTTGTAGCCCTAACTTTTTCCGTTGTTTGGATCGCAACCAGGATGATAGCTTGGATTTCTGGGAAGTCCTCACATTGTACTACATCATGAAAACCCGAGGTGTGTGGTGCAAGAGCTGTGGAGTGTGCCAATTGGGACTTTATTTCACATGCGTTGCATGCTTTGACAACGCTAGCCACACTTATGATCTCTGTACTAATTGCTATAGCCAACGGAGGTACAGCCACCACCACGTCTCCTTCTTATATAGCTACATGTTGTTGCGCTCCAAGAGAGGACTTCCTCTTGGTGCACCAAATCTGAATCAGGTAAGGAAATGCACCCGTATATATTATTGAAATATAGAAAACACAAATAAAGCCAACAACTATTTTAAGCTAGGGTTCTAAATAAACAAAATTATATATATGAATAGTGATGAACCCAATAAATATCATCGTCCAGACGAACCCAATAAAGACCATCGTCCACATGAACCTAGCCTGGACGATGGAAGAAAGCCATAAAGAAGGCATTCAATATCCCGACAATTACATATCAACAAGAAGACCGTTGGGATCCTTATCAAAGTCTACATTAAATAGGCCAAAAATGTTACAAAGAAGACACTTAATCCACCATTAAAGGAGAGCAACGGCTAGAAGAAGAGCTTATATATAGGCAACCCAAAACTAGACAAGGGACAGACAGACACAGCGATTACTAAATTCTTATTGTTCTAAACTTAATCTCAAACTTGATCTCTTCCTACTTTTTTCATCGGAGACTCCTTGACTGGCACCACACTAGTGTCCACCTAAGAAAATATCTTTTTGCAGCTACTTGCAGAACTCTCAACAAGCTCGTGTTGGAAACCTTCTGGACGAACTTGACTGCTGATGTTCTCCGCATCATCATATAGCTTAATTTTTTATTTATTTATTTTTATTTTATATATAATGTAGATGAAAATAATGATAATAGTATTCATCAATTCTAGATGTAATCGACTATAAATATTTCTAATATCAAATCTGATGGGAATGACGAGAACACATTACCTTGACGAGGTCAACCTAGTGACAAGGTCACCCCTAACGACGAACAAGCCATCACCGACGAGGAAAGGAAAGTCATTCAATGGTGCCAGCAAGTAACCTGGGCAGTTACAAAACTAGCAAAACAGACCGTTGGAGCCTAATAAAAGCCCCATAATTGAGCTGGAGGCGTTACAAAAGAGAGGCATTAACACCCCAACGGCTAGAAGTCAAGACCACATATATAAACTTCTTACATTGGCAGCATAAGGTACATAGATACTGAGACTCTAAGAAAACACCTATTACTTTCTAGTTTTGTGAATTGCTTTACTGTTCTAACTTTGGCATCGGAGGCGTTGTGGCAGGCACCACACCGGTGACCCCCTTTTGAAGATACATAGGTGCTGACGGGGAGTTCCATCTGCCTACTACGACTGACGAGTTTACACTTCATCAGTTTGGCACCGTCTGTGGCAAACGACATTCTCAAATTCATATTTGAAAACGTAGTTTCCGTCAACCCTCTACATTCAAATGGAATCTAACCCAAATTCAGCAGCCTTGGCCCAGCAAGTCCAAGCCCTTGTAGCCACCATTGAAGAACTCACCAAACAAAACCAGGAAATGAAGCTATGGCTCCAGCAGGTTCAACAGGCTCAATAAGAAGAGAAACAGTCCAAGGGTAACCTGGAGGAAGAAAGGGATAGTCAACGGAGAGGAACCCCTCAGAGGCCAACTACTTCAGACGAGCAGAACTCGGATCTCCTTCGAGAAATGAGGAAGGAAATGGACGAACTGAAGAGTGCCATTAAGGAGAAGACGAACCGAAGCGTAGACAAAATGGTAAGGGCTACAGATTCACTCTTCACCGCCGCGGTACTCGAATGCCCTGTGCCGTCAAAGTTTCGCTTACCTCAACTTGAGCCATTCGACGAACTAAAAGACCCACAGGATCACCTTAATACCTTCAAGACGACTCTAGGGCTTCAACAACCACCTGACGAGATACTGTGTCGTTCCTTCCCAACAACTCTCAAAGGAGCTGCAAGAGAATGGTTTACTAAGTTGCCAAACTCGTCCATAGACAACTTCGATCAGTTAAGTAGTGCCTTCTTGCACCATTTCATATGGGGGCAACGCCCAACAAGGCCAGTAGACTACTTACTCACCATAAGACAGGGAGAGAAGGAAACTCTGAGGTCGTATGTCAAACGATTCACCCGGGGGACTTTGGAGGTGGACGAAGCTGATGACAATGTGCAGTTGACGACCTTCAAAGCAGGGTTGAGGTCCAGAGACCTCGTGGCCTCCCTCGCAAAGAACCCCCCAAAGACGATGGTGGAGATGCTCTCGAAGGCACAGAAGTACATGAATGTTAAAGATGCTTTAGCTGCCATAAAAGATACCGAGAAGCCAGGAGACAAGGCCAAGAGGGAAGACGACCGTAAGGGGCAAAAGAGAGATTGACCAGACCGTCGGAACAATGACAGGAATAGGAGGAAGGATGATAAAAATCCTCGGACGGTAATATTTACTCCTCTGGTTATGCCTGTTGACAAAATTTTCATGCAGATCAAGGACTAGCATTATCTCAAGTGGCCCAGGCCATTACACTCATCCCCCAATGTCCGTGACAAGAACAAGTATTGCCGGTTCCACAAAGATCACGGCCACCACACAGAGGATTGCAGAGACCTAAAGGAGCAAATAGAGGAGTTAATACGAAAAGGGAAGTTACAGAAATATGTGAAGAAATGAGAATATAGCAAGTTCAGGGACGACAATAAAATCCAACATGAATTCTTCTCCCGGGATGACGACCGTCCGTCCCAGCCTCCACACAAGGTGATCGGGGAGATAAACACGATTACAGGAGGACCATTCTTAGGAGGATCGTTTAAAGCACTCAAAAAGGCATACCAGAGACAGGTGAACAGCGTCCACGCCATACCTCCGTCCAAGCACCGACGAACATACCAGGACGTGTCCTTCAGTGAAGGAGACGTCATGGGAGTGAAGCAGCTCCACAACGATCCCTTGGTCATAATGCTGAATATAGAAGGGTTCAATACCAAAAGGATCCTCGTCGATAACGGAAGCTCCGCGGACATCATCTACTTCCCAGCCTTCCAACAGCTGAGACTAGATCCTAAAAGACTGCGCTCTTTTGACTCTCCACTCGTCAGTTTCAGCGGAGACAGGGTCTACCCCAAGGGCATAGTAACATTGACAGTAACGGCAGGAGCCTACCCAGTACAGTTGACCAGACAAGTGGACTTCCTGGTGGTAAATTGTCCCTCATCCTACAATGTCATCATTGGGAGACCCACCCTCAACAAGTGGAAGGCGGCGACGTCAACCTACTGTTTGAAGGTGAAATTCCTAACAGATAACGGTGTCGTTGAAGTGAAAGGAGATCAAGTCCTGGCAAGAGAATGCTATCAAGCCGTCCTGGCTGGGAAGGAGAACCACACATGGATGATTGAAGAAAAAGAAGAAGACAGGATATAGGCCCTGGAAACAGTGGAATTGGTAGAAGGAGAAGCGAACAAGACGACCAAGATAGGGACGACGTTAAGCCCCGAGATGAGAACAAGACTCATAAGGTTCCTTAAAGAGAATCTAGATGTCTTCGCATGGAGCCACGAGGACATGCCAGGCATATCTCCAGAAGTCATCCAGCATAAGCTGAATGTGGACCCAGAACGGAAACCCGTCCAGCAACGACGAAGAACCTTCGCCCCAGAACGAGATCAGGTAGTTGCAGAGGAAGTTACCAAACTCTTGACAGCTGGATTCATCCGGGAGGTGTATTATCCTGAATGGCTCGTAAACGTCGTCCTAGTGAAGAAAGCAAACGGGAAATGGGGGATGTGTGTAGACTTCATCGACCTGAACAAGGCCTGTCCAAAGGACAGCTTCCCTCTACCAAGGATAGACCAGCTCGTGGACTACACAGCCGGGCACAAGTTACTGACATTTATGGACGCCTTCTCAGGGTACAACCAGATAAAGATGGCTAAGGAAGACCAGGAGAAAACCGCCTTCATCACAAGCTAAGGACTCTACTGTTACAAGGTAATGCCTTTTGGGCTGAAAAATGCTGGAGCTACGTATCAGAGGTTGGTGAACAAAATGTTCAGTCAACAGATTGGCAGAAACATGGAAGTGTACGTGGATGATATGCTCGTCAAGAGCAAAGAAGAGCTCACACATCTGGACGACTTGAAGGAAACTTTTGCAACCCTCAAAAAACACCAGATGAGGTTGAATCCAAGTAAGTGTGTTTTTGGGGTAGCCTCGAGGAAGTTTCTAGGATTCATGGTGTCCTAGAGAGGAATAGAAGCAAACCCAGAGAAAGTACGAGCTATCATCGACATGGCCTCACCCAAAACCGTCAAGGATGTTCAAAAACTCACAGGAAGGATAGCGGCTTTAAACAGGTTCGTCTCTAGGGCTACAAACAAATGCCTGCCCTTTTTCAAGACTTTGAAGCAGGCTTTTGCCTGGACCGACGAGTGCGAAGCGGCATTCCAAAAATTAGAGCGTTACCTGAGCAGTCCACCTCTCCTAAGCCCGTCCAAAGAAGGGGAAAACCTATACTTATACCTAGCAGTGTCAGTCTCGGCAGTAAGTGCAGCTTTGATTAGAGAAGAGGGCAAGAAGCAGCTTCTGGTTTACTACGTCAGCCAAGCCTTCCAAGGAGTTGAGTCCAAATACCCAAGGATTGAAAAGATTGCGTTTGCACTAATAGTAGCCTCGTGCAAGCTCAAACAATATTTCCAGGAAAATCCCATTCTTGTAATGACGGACCAACCAATCAAGAAATCAATGAACAAGCCTAAAGCAGCAGGAAGAATGGTCCAGTGGGCAATTGAACTTAGTCAATTTGACATCGAGTACCATCCTAGAACAGCGATCAAGGCGCAAGCTCTGGCGGACTTCATCGCAAAATTCACTTTTCCAAACGAAGATAGGAATACTGACGGGGTAGATAAATGGACAATACAAACTGATAGTTCGTCAGCCTAAAAGAAGGGGGGAGTAGGGGTCATCATAACCACCCCTGACGGAGAAGTGCTCAAATATGGGGTCCAACTAAAATTCTTAGCCACCAACAACGAAGCTGAATACGAAGGAATACTGACGGGACTGAGGCTTGGGAAAGCTCTTGGTGCCAAAAACTTGTTGATCCAAAGTGATTCAAAGCTAGTGATCGAACATATCAGGGGAGAGTACGAAGCAAAGGAAGAAAGGATGCAGAAATACCTCAAGCTGACGAGACAACTAACTCAGGAGTTCGATATAGTGGAGTTCGTGCAGATCCCAAGAAGTCAAAATATGGGGGCTGACGAAGTATCAAAGCTAGCGTCATTAAAAGAAGGGGGGATTAGCACAGACCTGGCGATGGAGGTCCAGAAACACCCTAGTATTGAAGAAATTGCAACATTCAGTATCCAGAGCACAGACACCTGGATGACGCCCATAATATCCTACCTCCAGGACGAGCGCCTCCCTCAAAACACAGAAGAAGCAAAAAAGATCAAGAAGAGAGCAGCTAGGTTCACCATCCTGAACGACGCCTTGTACAAGAGAGGCTTCTCTATGCCTTACTTGAAGTGCGTCGGCGAGGAAGAGGCTAGGTACATCCTGGAAGAAGTCCAAAGAGGAATTTGCGGCGACCACGCCGGCTCCAGATCCCTGGTGAACAAGGTAGTACGAGCAGGATATTTCTGGCCAACCATGCAGGTAGACGCTGCTAAGATCGTCAAGAGGTGCGACAAATGCCAGCAATACGGGAATGTGCAGTGGCTTCCAGCAGAGAGACTGACGACTATAGCTTCCCCATGGCCATTTGCACAGTAGGGAATTGACATCGTCGGTCCACTACCACAAGGTAAAGGCCAGGTAAAGTTCCTACTTGTTGCTATTGATTATTTCACGAAATGGGTTGAAGCAGAGGCTCTAGCAACGATCACTGAGGCTCGGATCTGGAGCTTTGTGTGGAAGAATATAATCTGTAGGTTCGGGATTCCCTTGACGATTATATCAGATAATGGGAGGCAGTTCGACAGTCAAAGCTTTAGGGAATTCTGTTCAAACCTTGGGATCAAGAATCAGTTCTCGTCCCCAGGGCATCCTCAGGCAAACGGGCAGATGGAAGTGACGAATCGGACGCTGCTCAAGATTATCAAGACCAGACTGGATGATGCGAAGGGTGCCTGGCCAGAAGAATTACCAAATGTCCTGTGGGCCTACAGAACCATCGCCAGAACCCCGACAGGAGAAACCCCCTTCAGGCTTACCTATGGCACAGAAGCAGTAATCCCAGTCGAAGTAGGGGTAATGAGCATCAGACGAGGAACTTTCAACGAAGGGATTAACGACGACGAACTACGACTCAACCTGGATTGTTTGGACGAAGTAAGAGACAACGCATCCAGCAAGATGATGAAGTATCAGAAAAAGATGGTTGAATACTACGATAAGAGGGTCAAACTCAGACGACTAGACATAGGAGATCTCGTCCTACGCTGGACCACCACAGCAACTAAGGACCCTACCCAGGGAAAGCTGGGTCTTACGTGGGAAGGTCCTTACCGAGTCATTCATTACTCAAGACAAGGAAGTTATCACCTGGAAACCATGGACGGACAAAGGCTCCCTCGACCATGGACCATTGAGCATTTAAAAAAGTACCACCAGTAGATGTAATAGACAAATGCAGTCACTCTTGAATTTAATAATAAAAAAAAAACTTTATTCTTTGATGTCTTTATGCAAACAGGTCTAGCCAATTGTAAGTCGAACTAACGTAACAAGATTCCGCCTTGACGGATGTAAGTTACTGACGACAACGCCAACAGGTATAAGGCAAACTAAAGTAACAAGATTCCACCTTGACGGATGTAAGTTACTAACGACCCTCATAACGAGTACAAAATATGTGAAAGCCAAGTAATAAGATTCCGTCAAGACGGATGTAAATCACTAACGAATCCCGAAGTGACGAGATTCCTTAACTGGATGTAAGTCACCAATAAATGACCAAGTGATAAGATTCCGCCAAGACGGAAGTAAATCACTGACGAATCCTGAAGTGACGAGATTCCTTAACTGGATGTAAGTCACCAAAAAATGGCCAAGTGATAAGATTCCGCCAAGACGGATGTAAATCACTGGCGAATCCCGAAGTGACGAGATTCCTTAACCGGATGTAAGTCGCCAAAAAGCGGCCAAGTGATAAGATTCCGTTTTGACGGATGTAAGTCACTCACGAAGGCACAAAAGAAAGTGAATGTCCCCAAAACGTGCTGGTGACGTAGACATAATCCTAAAGCCTACGCAATTGACAAAGTCCCACTCGACGAACTCAGGATACTGACGAATTCACAAAATATATATATATATATATATATATATACATCTCCAAAAAGGCCCAAAACACAACAGGCAAATATAAAAGATAAATTTTCCTAAGTATTAGGTTCGGGTGTCTGGAGCGTCAGTAACGGAATCATCAGCAGCAGTGGGAACATTCTCAGCAATAAGGGCGTCATCAGCAGCAGGGGCGTCACCTTCAGGTGCAGAAGACTGGGCAACCTCGTCAGCAGCCATCTCTTGATTTACCACTTCTAGATCCAAATTCGGCAGATCAACCCCTGTAGGGTGCTTGACGAGGTACCTGCGAAGGAGCTCGAAGCCCTTGAAGTACCAGCTGAAGAGTACTATGGAATACTCCTCAGTTTACTGAAAGGCTTTAACGGACCTAGCAGCGATCGTCTTCAACTTCTCCTTTGCCACCTGAAGCTGGTCGTCCTTCTCCAGATTCAATTGACGCTCGACCCTAAGGTCGGAATTCAAAGCCTTGACTTTCTCCTTCAATGTGGCAGCCTCGTCCATCGACTCTATGAGATCCTTTTTCAGTGTCGAGTTCTCCTTCTCCAGAGCCTCCATCCTAGACGTCAAAGAAGCCACCATAGCCTCTTGAGTGAGACACTCAGAGGTAAGGTGAAGGCTCTCCCCCAACACCCGATGAAACAAGCTAAGTGCGTCAGTAAAAAAAAAAAAAAAAAAAAAAATACTGGGGAAATTGATGTGAAAAGAAACCAAGGAAAACACATAAACAGCCTTACCTGCACAATCTTATGAACGTGCTGACTTGCAACCACATTGAGAGGCACTCCAGAAAAGACCTTAAGGTCTTCAGCCCTTACAACGTTATGTGCCCGTTCCACAGCTACACCTTCGTCGTCAAAGACAGACGAGCCAACTCTCTCCTTCTCTTTGTCTTTGGCTGACAGTCTCAGCCTCTTTGATGACGGGGTAGGGATCTCCTCAACTGAAGTGGCCGGCGAAGCCACCCACAGACTCTCAACTCCCAAGACGATGGGAGTGGCATCTACAGAGGGGAGGACAGACGGACCCTTCCCCGTAATACGAACTCCCTTTTTGCCAATATTAGCCAAGGGTTCGTCCTTCTTGGACCTCATCTTGGCGTATATATCTTTGTTGAACTTGGTCGTCATCTTTAAAAATTTAAAAAAAAAAAAAAAAAAAAGACTAAGAAATCCAAAGTATGCAAGTGAAGGTCAGTACTGACGAGGTAAACACTTACTCTTCTTCTCCTCGATGTTAATGCTGCACAAAACGTAAGGAGATGGATCCGGGCCTAAGCATAGAAAGCATGTGTCCGTGGGTCAAGGAGATCGTCTCAACTCTCAATCGACTTTGCGTATTCGATTGCCTTCTGAACACGAGCCTAGTATTTGCTCTTCAATTTGGGGCGTTTTTTAACTGCAAAAGAAAGTGAACAAGTGGTTAGTGACGACCAAACATGCAAGACGAAAATAAACAGACGAGAAGAAACATGGACGCACCTAAGTTTGGGGTTCCCTACCGACGAAGTAACCTTGGGACATCAACCCAAGCCTCGCTAGAAGGGGTCTCAAAGTCATCCCCGGAAACGAAAATGAAACGTGACTTCCAATACTTGAATGACGAGGCTAAACCCTTAATGATTCTAGTCCCCCTCGTCCAAGGGACTAGTTCATAATACCCATACTCTTTCGATTCCTTTAAACGGTAGATATGGACAAGCTCACTCATTTTGATCATATCTTCGTTGGCAGCCAGCCAAATCTCCATACAATTGATAACTATCCTCTAGGAGTTAGGCATGAGTTGCCCGGGGGCAATGCCAAAGTGATCCAGGAGCTCCATCACCAAAGGATGGATGGGTAGCCTAAGTCCAGGAGTGAAAGCAGCCTCGTAGAAGCATACTTCACCAGGAAAGAAGTGGCAGGCCCGATCCTCAGGACCAGGCCAACGAACACGGACCCGCGCAGGAAACTGGAACCTATCCTTAAACCTAGCCACTGTGTCAGTGTCCAGCCTACACTCCTCGTTAAGAGCGTAAAAAGCCCTAACCTGACGAGGGGTGGAAACGGCTGTATCACCCTCGACCGGGCCACCGCTAGACGATAACCCAGTGTCTAATTCACTGGACCTCACCTCCAACATCCTCCTCGTCTCTCTCTCAAACCAAGCCAATGACCGGCCTAAAATTGGAGATAGCTCCCCTAGAACTACACTCAACCCACTACCTTCAAAAAGATAGTCCCCAATCAAAGGAAAAAAGTCCCCGGAAACGCCCAAAGCCGCCCCTAAGCAAGCAAAAAAGAAAGAAACTGAGGGGCAAGCTACCCAAACCTTAGAAGAACTAACCATGAAAAGGGATACCCAATCCTAAATGCCCACAAATCAAACACAAAAACAACAAAAGTAAAAGACAAAGGAAAAATCAGGAATTTATAAGGGGGCCATGAAGAAAAAATCTAAGAAAATCGAAGAAGTAGCGTACCTTGAAAAGCGGAACAGTCGAGGCCGGAGAAATTCGTCACCGGAGCAAGGTTAAAGTCGCCGGAGCAGAATCGGAATAATCGCAGAAACAAGCAAAAAAGACAAACACTCGGAGCAGGAAAAGAAAGAAAAATCAGAGTGAAGGAAAAAGAAAAGTTTTTGAAACCAAAAATCCAATGAAACTGAAAAGTAGCGGGAAACCCAAGGGTCATGCTATCAATACCCTCAAATCAACACATGCCACGTGGCCACGTTCCATACTGCGCCGCCATCATACATTAAATTCGAAACGAAACCCCAAGCATCACAAACAACTCAGGAAAAGAAACCTTTCACCTTCTGTGGCCCTTATGACACGTCACTGACGACCACAGAACCTGGGGGGCAACTTATGGGAATGACGAGAACACATTACCTTGATGAGGTCAACCTAGTGACAAGGTCACCCCTGACGACGAACAAGCCATCACCGATGAGGAAAGGAAAGTCATTCAATGGTGCCAGCAAGTAACCTGGGCAGTTACGAAACCAGCAAAATAGACCGTTGGAGCCTAATAAAAGCCCCATAATTGGGCTGGAGGCGTTACAAAAGAAAGGCATTAACACCCCAACGGCTAGCAGTCAAGACCACATATATAAAGTCCTTACATTGGCAGCATAAGGTACATAGATACTGAGACTCTAAGAAAACACCTATTACTTTCTAGTTTTGTGAATTGCTTTACTGTTCTAACTTTGACATTGGAGGCGTTGTGGCAAGCACCACACCGGTGACCCCCTTTTGAAGATACACAGGTGCTGATGGGGAGTTCCATCTGCCTACTACGATTGACGAGTTTACACTTCATCAAAATCTACTATATGTATTGAGTATTTTTTTTTTTTGGGTAAGTTTATTATAGATTTCTATCTAAAGTTATTTTTATAAATGATTTTTAACTCTATTTCATGTTTTATGTATGATTGGTACATAATTTTTTCTTTTCTTATTTTGTAGAATTAGTGGACTTGTAGACTATTAAAACTAGGGTGTAGCTCCGTGCATATACATGGGTACAATTAAAAACAATCAAAATTATACTGTTCAAATTATACCTTTTTTTTAGTAGAAGTTCAAATTATATACAGTATTAAATTAAATTTTTTTTATAAATATAAATTTCTAAAATATATACTGGTCTCTCATTATATATATAATTTAGAATTTAATTGAATTTCGACTATTTGGTTTTTGCACCCAATAATTCACTTGCCACGAAAATTAAAAACTTAGATGAACACATAGTGGAAAATTGGACTCAATTGAAATCTAATTTAGAATCTAATTGGATTTGGACTTTTAGATTTTTACACTCAATAATTCACTTTGCACAAAATTAAAAATTAAACAGGACACGTGACGCAAAATTGAGAATACAATTAAAATCTAATTGGATTTTCTCTGAATTTTGGCTATATATATTGTAAGAACCAGATTTGAGTCCCTAGCCTAAAAAATGGATGGACTCCGGCCCAAAAAGCCTAAAATAATGAATTTGTAGGGATTGGGTTGGAAAACTGGACTAAAATGAGTTAGATGACAAATAAAGTGAATTCAAATGAAAAGGACAAAAAGATAGATTGATTTCAACTAAAGAAAATCGTTCTCGGCACGGTTCAAGGAGATTGGTTCTTGTATATTTCTCTTCAGTTTGATTACAAGTTTGTTTTCTGATTGTTACAATGTTTCTCCCTAGATTTCTCGATCCCCTTGTTTCATTGCTTCCTTCTTTTTTTATACTCTCTTCCCTTTCATCTTTACCTTCCACGTTCAGACCAGGTGGTTGGTGTTTGATACTTGTCCCATCAACACCTTTCTAAAATCTTTATGTAGTAGCTGTAAGGCTGAAAACCACTATTCAGATATCACCTCCACATTAATGCAACCAGAGAGTTAGCTGCAGAGCATTTAATGCGGTGGTAGCAGCTTTCTCCTTAAATATTTTAGGACTCCCGTCTGTCCTTTGTTTCTGTAATGCTTATCCCTGCCAACAGAACTTCCTAGAACATTCCTCTGGATGGTAAACCACCTCTACGGACCTCAGCTTGGGTTAGCCAAGGAGGCATTCATCCTCGGCCTAACCTTCAAGGCCATTATGATCAAAACTAACTTCTTCACTTACTAACACGGGCTCTTTTGACAATATTTACCCCTCCTCAGACGAACCCTTATCCTCGGCTTGGGCCTTTAGGCCTAATATATACATTGATAATGAGCTCCTGGGCCCAATACCCCTACATATATATATATATATATATATATATATGCACGGAAACATTGAATAGTAGTGAAAACAAAATTTGATTGCTATTACTAGTGTTAATATTTTTATACTAAGCTTGTCCACATTTTATTGTGGAGATTGATAGATACAACCACTAATGAGACGTAATCTCACATTTGCAATATTAGATTTCCTTCCAATCTCATAACATCTATAATATTAGTATGCAATGAATGAATTATTGTCAGCAATCCTAACATCTATAATTTGCTAGCTTGAGTCTAGAACTTTACTATCTCATTAAACACTGACTTACCATAGTAATATGTAATAAATGAATTAGTATCAACAATCCGAGAGCAAACAATATTAATTAATTTTTCCTACAATCTCTCTTTTAAGTTTTATTTTCCACCATTTTTTGGAGGGGGAGGGGGGAGATGTAATTTAAACAGTAAAAAACTATATTGATCTTTTTATTTGACAAAAATTATGGATTTCCTTTTTTACTCAAATAAAGTTGTATTTTTTACTCTTTAACGCCTTCCCATCTATCAAACTACCCCATGTGAATGATATTTTAACTCATAAAAACTAATTACTAAATGAATCTATAAACACTTTAAGAGTATCATCATATTATGTTCAATCACAAATATTTAATAATAAAATCTGTGAATTACCAAATCCAAAAAAAAAAAAAAAATCTTTGAACTACAAAGGGATGCCCACGGGTCTAAAAATGTTACAAATGAGGCAAGCGAATCTATTGTGTAATCAATTGGCCTCTTGTTTTTCTAACATATTATCATCTAAAAAGATCCAAAAAATCTATATTTTATAACCTGCATTTGAATCTAAATTATTATAGAAAAATTTCTATGAACAAAAAAGGAGAAAACACCTTAAGGTGCAAAATTTCAATTACTTTAAGTAAATGTATTGAACATCTAAAACAAACTCTAGTGCAAACATTTAAACAAAACTTTGATAATTTCTAGTGCAAAAGCTCAAAGAAAAAGGGAAAGAAATTCTACAATTGACTTTTAATAAATCTTAATTTTAGTGACAAAGCTGACGACCCAAAGAAGCCAAATACCTACTGCTTCCAAAATAAAGTCTAATTTTTTATATATAGCATTTATGAAGTAAATCATCATATGTTGTAATGATGTTCATCATATGTGGTTCAAAACACCCAAGGGCACCCACCCAAAGCAAATTAGTTGAAATTAAAGCCTTTCATGTTGGGCTAGTGAAGTTTTTTAAGCCTTGAGTTTAAAAACAAAATATAGCCTAAATTTCAATAGATGTTGAGTAAGCACTGCATTCTTTTAACCCTTCAATTTCCAATGACAAGCTGTGTTTTTTTTCCAAATTAAAAATGACAACCTTGTCACGCTAACACTTGTGCGAACCATGCTCATCCAAGTAAAGAAACTCCAGATTGTTAGCTACCTATGGACAGAGTTAGGACAAGTGGATTTAATGCCAAAAGTGAAACTCTAGGACTAATATGAACTACCTATGCAGACTAATATAAACAACCAATGCAAATGAACCAACTGGTAACTTAAGCAAATGAATCAATAAGAAATCTGAATTTGAAGCACAAATCTAGCAATAATAACTTCCAAATCAACCCAAAAACTCAATCCACAATGTAGTAAATAACAATTGTTGATATGATAATGGGAACCAATCTATACATGCAAATATTAATAGATATATAAGAGATTAGAAATATAATAATATACCTAACACCAGCATCATCAACACAACCAAGTGCCATACCAACAGCGAGCCCTACAAAATCACAAGCAAGACCAAAAGATATATGTGCATAATCATTAAAAATGTACATTTACTTGGCCTTTGGGTTAAATTATGTACAAATGATAACATCAATAGCGAGGCTATAAATAGTAAATAACAACACTCAAGCCATAACTTGAACAATGACTTTCATCTCCAACTCAAGCCTCATCACACCCATTAATGCCATTACTGATAAAAATTATTTGTCCTACCTTTTGTATTTCACTTTATACTCTACAAATTACAACTTGCTACCTTATTTTTACGTTCCTTATAGAATATCTAAAGTTTAAAATGAAAAAAAAAAAAAAAAAAAAAAAAATACAAACACACACACACACACACACACACACACACATGACATACTATAATTAATGGAGAATAAAGTGTAACACAAAAATGTGAAAAAGACTTTTATTTCCTCCTTAGTTGATATGGCTCCCACGCTCTTGTGGATGTAAGATTTTAAGAAAACTTTATGTGACCCACATTTAAATGATAAATGAAAACTCATGTCTTAAAGATTTTATTTGTATAAGACTTTATGGTGAATAACAATTTCTATATAACTCTCAATTGGTATAATCCCTTTGTTTAATAAACACCTTGAGATTACAAGTTTTAAACTCTTTGATGGAAGGAGGTTATGGAACAAATCTTAATTTAAAAAGGTCCATTGTCTATCTTATATATATAGTCTGTCTCCATCTGTTAGGACATATATGAATCATTTTAGGAACATATGTCAATATAGAATTGGCTAATCTTTTGACAAAATGCACTTTACTTGTAATTGGGTAGATTGAGGATGTGTTTAATGTTTCAAGGAACAAGGTTTTAAGTTTAAGTGTTAAAGCCATACAAGTCTGTCTAAGAATCAAGTGAAGAAGTGCTAAATTTTAAAACTCGACATCTAAAATCTATCGAGGCTTAAAAGGTTGTTTAAACCCAATGCTTGACAACTGCTTAATAAATAGGGTATCTATCGAGATTTAAGAAAATCAGTTTTTCATATTTGATTTTCATCCAATATGTGTATAGATGTTTGGGCTTTCTTTTCTTACATCCCTAAACATATATAATGATTCTTTTAAGAGCTGTTATAGCTAATGCACCTCAATGCAAAAAAATTTTACAAGCATATTATGAACTGGAGACATATGCCCTAGTTCATCTTTCTCTTCATGATGCTGTTGTGTTTGTACACCATAGGATTTTGTAACCAAGGAGTTTCATGATCTTCATTGTGTTGATGAATTGAAGAACTTTACAGCCAACATTTTTCTCAAGTTGGTGTGTAAGTCACGTACTGGAATCCGCATATCGAATTGGTTAGTCATGTACTAGGAGTCGTGTATTGAAAGGAAAGATTGTCACTACAGAACAAGTCCAATTGGGTGGGGTAAGGGTTCAACTATAGGTTGGTATAAGGTATTGGAATTCTTTTACTTGTAACCGCTTGTTGTGATAATAGTGAATTCTCGGAAGTGGTGATCTTAAAATCACCCAATGAGGTTTTTACCGTGTAGGTTTTTCCCATTCGTAAACAAATTAGCGTGTCAATTTATTATTTGCTGCTTATTAACTTAGTTGGTGATTTGTTTGTGCTACCACACGTATTGCATACTAATTGAATTAATTAATTAACTTGGTTAATTCATCACAAAGGGTCAATACATTCTTGGCCTATCAAGTGTTATCAGAGTGGGTATACTCTGATTAGGTTTTAATCTTTGCTGTGTGATCCATTAACCCCTTTCTGTCATGGATAGAGGACAATCTCTTATTATACCTCCTTTATTTGATGACACTAACTATGCATACTAGAAAGTATGCATAAGAGTTTTATTGCAGTCATTAGATGAAAAGGGATGGCAAGCTATGGAGATAGGCTGGACCAAGCTAAAGGAAGCGTCAGCTAATTAGGATGATGCTAAGATCAAGGCGCCAAATTTCAACAGTAGGGCATTGAATGCGTTATTCAGTGCAGTTACAAATGGGGAATTTAAGAAAATATCCTCTACTGAAACTGCTAAGGAAGCATGGACCATCCTCCAAACAACTTATGAAGGAGCTAAGACTGTCAAGGATTCGAAACTTCAAAGGCTTACTACAAGTTTCGAAGAGATTAAGATGGAGTAGGATGAGTCATTAGATGAGTTCTATACCAAGCTCAAGGACATAGTAAACTCGACCTTTAATCTTGGGAAAATCATTCCCGAACCCAAAATTTTTAAAAAGATGCTTAGATCTTTACCTAAGAGATTTCATGCCAAGATCACCGCGATTGAAGAATCGAAGGATATTAACAAAATTCCTTTGACAAAGCTAGTTAGCAATCTGCAGACCTATGAGTTGTGTTTGACAAGGATCGAGAAATCTAGTAAGGGCAAGAGTATGGCATTGAAGGCTAAGAACAGTGACACTGATGAGTCTTCAGATGATGAAGATTCTAAGACGAAATCCTATATCATTTAGCAATTCAAAAAGTTTATGAAGAATGCCAATGCTAAAGGATTTAACAAAGACCGCGAGCAGTCCAGCTCGTCTTAGTTTAAGAACCAGGACAAAGGAAAGAAGGATGCTTAGGATGGCGGTCAGTACACTATTCCCTTAGGACCAAAATGCTTTAGGTGTCAAGACTTCGGTCATGCGAAATAAGAGTGCCCTACGTATCTCAAGATCATTAGGAAGAGCAAGACACTTGCTGCTACTTTAAGCGACATCGAGCTTGAAGATAATTCTGACAATGAGGATGATGGAATCCTAAATTCCTTCACTACCACTGTAAATCCTACTAAAGGGATTATTGAATATGTGGATGAAGAAGAGGACTTTGTGAAGTCTAAATTTGAGAAGATGGATGAACAAGATGACATCCACATAGCCTATGAAAAATTATACAAGGTGTCTGAAAAACATGAAAAGTTGTATAAGTTGGCCACCAAGAAGCTCAGTGAAGTGGAGCTTGAACAAGAAGAAATCTCCATGAAGTTTGATGAAGCCAATCAGACCATTAGAGCACTGAGATTTGAAAATAATTTCTTGGCTAAAAAGACCAAGAAGCTTGAGGTAGAATTGTTCCAAGTCAAAGCTCAGCTGGAAAGGACTTCAAGTGAAAAGCTTGACAAGATGCTCAGTCTTCAGAAATCTGCCTTCGATCGAACTGGTTTAGGGTATAATTTCTCATCTCCTAGTATTGCTTCTACTAGTACTATTGTTTTTGTTCCTTCTACTAATAATATTGAATCTTAAAACAATGATGTGAAAAAAGCGTTAGCTAGTGAGAACATAGATAAGGGTAAATCTATCTTAGTAGCACCCCCTAAGCTTAATAAGAAAGAGATTAAGAACTTTAGGACTAAGAAGGGAAACACTCAAAAGCCTAAACAAAAGAAGCAGCATCTCTGTCATCATTGTGGAGCAACTGGACATACTCGACCTAATTGTTATAAGTGGTTAGCCATTCAACAGAGCAACAGCATGATCTCATCAGGAAACTAGAATCAGTTTCCATACTTTTATGCTCCTCTTGGAGTTCTACTCAAAGCCGTTATGTTTCTTTCGAACTTAAACAATTCCAATTCTTCCCTTTTACTGCCGGATTAAGGATTTGCAAAACAGAAAAGTTCTTCCAAGGTGTGGAAAGAAAAAGGCTCCAACTGATTTAGTCACTTTTTCTCTCTCTCCCCTTCTTGTTTTTGATTTTGCATTACTTGTGTGTTTTGCTTTCATGTTTTGAGTCAATCTAATTTTATGCATTGCTTTGGTTAACGTGTTTTTGCTTCTTTATTTTCAGTTTTGCTTTATTTTGTGTTTTCATAAATATTAAAAAAAATTGAAAAATAAAAAAAAAATACAAAAACAATGTGTTTTGTGTATATTAGTACTTGTGTATCTTGGATGACCATTGAAATAAAATTTTCTAAATTTTGTATCTTTTGTAACTTAAATGAGCATCTCTATATACAACTAAACAAGTGAGCTTTGTGGCTCGTGTTTGTAATGAGTAAGATTAAGTAATCTCTTGTACTTAACACTCGTATCACTTTTTTTGATAGGAAGGACTAGAAAATTCTAAGAGAAAAGCATAAATAACCATCTCATCACTATTGCCTACCAATCATGAAATGACATCTGTATGCTTCGGCATAGTAAAAGTGCAATGTCAAAAGCCTAACATCATTGGGTATTTCTTTTCTCTCTTATATGCCCATGCATGGTTTGCTTAAAAGAAAAATATGTAAAGAAAAATAAAAGCAAAAAGAATCAAAATGTTTTTTATATGATTGCAAGCGTGTCTTCGAGGGGATGTGAGAGTTATAGAATGTACCTCGAAGGTGATAGTCTCCATCAAATAGTTATGATTGTGTGTGAGTTAAAGTGATTCTCTCATATCTCAAATCGTCATAACATGTAAACACTTATGCAATCTTGCAATATTTTTCACACACAACACACAATATTCTTTACTACTCTTGATACATGTGCAGGTAGAATGTGAGTTGGCCATCACAAGTAATATATGTGTTAATATATGCTTAATAAACTATCTTAACTTGTTTTTTAAGTATAAAATTGGTTAGACTTGTTTAGTGTGTGTGTGTTTTGAATCTAAATGCTTGACATTTTTCTTATTGAGAGATGTTTTTGAGAGCCTAAAATGTTGTTTGGATTTTTGGTTGAGTAACATGTTTGATTGCATTCATGTCTGTGTTTTTCTCTTATTTCAAAAATTGTTTTTAAGCAATCTTAACAGCTTCTCGATACCTCTCGACAACTATGCTATCTATCGAGCTTTTTGAGCTTCTTTTCTCAATAATTGTTATCGCAATCTCAATCCATTGAGATTCTTAAGATTCAATCTCGATAGCTGCTCGACAGCTCCATCGAGGAAGTTTTTGTATGCTCGATAGCTTCTCGATTCATCGAGCCCCTTTTGCTGTGGACACCTCTCATTAGCTCCTCGATAGCTATTTCTTACTATTTTAATTCTTGACAGCTCTCGACACCTCTCAATCCATAGAGAAATTGAGATTTCTATATATATATATATATATATATATATGCTTCAGCGCGATTTTCTCTCATTTCTCACTGATCTCTCTTGATAAAAAACGTCTCTCCCTCTTCCCAAACACTTCTCTCTCACTCCAAACTTCATTCCTAAGTGATTTTCAGCCTAGATCAAGCTTTTCTTCTCTGGTAAGGGTCCTTAATCCTTCATTCTTCATGCATTTCATGCATTAGACCTAGGTTTTTGGGGTTTTGAAGAATTTTTGGGATTTTTCAATATTGATGAAATTTTTGGGATGGGTTTTGTGTAAATGATCCTAAATGATACAACATTTTTAACAATTTTCATGCATTTTAGATGTGTGACTACTATGTTAAAATGTTGTGTGCTGGTAAGATTGGATTAGGCTGAGCCCATGATGTTTTTAAAGTTACATGTCACATGTTCATGCACTTTTTATGCATATATACCTCCTTTTTCTATTATTTTGATAATAATTGTGTTTGTTGCTTTTTTGCGTGTCTCTCTCTCTCCCTCCCTTTCTCTCTTTCTTGCGTTAGTATGCTCTATGGCACCTAAATGCAAATCCACTCCGTCTTGGAACCCTCTTCATTCCAGGGCATCTTCTTCGTCTTCCCTCTCTGACCCTACTCTATCTCATGCCCGGTTCTGTGATGATAAAGCTCGTAAGGACTTTTCGAAAAACTTCTCACAATGAGGCATTCATTCGGAACGCCAAATTTTTCTATCGAACTTTTTCGATACTGACCTTCCCACTATCACCTACAGTCAGGGTTGGAAGTCACTGTGTGACATCCCAATCACTTTTCCCTCCGTGATTATACAAGAGTTTTACTCCAATATGTATGGATTTGATTATTTAGTACCTCGTTTTGTCACTTGCATTCGAGGTACGCATATCATAGTCATTCCGGATATTGTATCCGAGGTGCTACACATTCCTAGGGTAGCACATCCTAACTATCCTAGCTGCGATCGTTTAAGGCCTATGTCTAAAGACAAACTCTCGTATTTGTTCTGTGAGATACCTTCTTCTTAGGGTGACCGTTAAAACACCCCTTGTTCGGTCTTTGCAAAAGGTCTGAGGTTTCTTAACATGGTGATGACATTTGTTCTCCATCCATTGTCTCACTATAACTCTATCACAGAGCCTCGTGCTCAATTTTTGTTATTCCTCCTTGAGAGGCTTACCATTGATTTTCCCTCTCACTTCATTCTTTCCCTTATAGATGTCTATAGGGATATGACGACCCATGATAAGCTCACTTTTCCTTCAGCTATCACGTGGATTCTTCGCCATTTTTCTATCTCTTATCCCGAGTCTCCTTATTTTACGGTTATGTGTGCCATAGACGCTACTACTGTTAGACAGAGCGAGGCCCAAGTTCAACTGAAGCGGTCACGGATAAAGACAACGACTTCTTCAGCTTCTTCCACTCCTTCCACATTCTCACCTTCTTCATCAGTGGGTGGCATGATCCTCGAAGAGGTCATGGCATAGCTACAACGTATGGATGCTCGTCTTGACACACTCAGTGATAAGTTATGTCAGGTGAACACCAGTGTCAGCCGTATTGCTTGATGCCAAGCTTGCCTTCGTGGTTTCGTAGAGTCTCCCTCTCCTTCTCCAGAGGTGTCTAAGGACAAGGACAATGATGGTGACTTCGATGACGATGATGATGATAAGGATGAGGATGCTAGCTTGCCCAGTGATGATAAGATGATTGCTTGAGTTACTTACCATTTGTCATTTGAGACAAAAAAGGGGAGTAGTTTTGGATATGAGAGTAATCATATACATAAGGGGAAAGTTAGCATAGGAGATTTTTGGTAAGAGGAGTGTTTTCTTTTTAGGGATGTAGTGAGGACTTATGTATTTTTTTCTTTTCTTCTTTTATAGATACATTGTTCTTACTTTGTGATAGCAAATTTTGTACTTATGATGTTATATATATTTATATATATATATATATATATGATGAGGTTGTTATTACAGTTCTTTCACCTATCTCTACATGTGTTGTTTTTTTTCTCTCTTTATGCATATTCTGTGATGCCCCAATTTGATTGATTGTGTGATGTGTATGGGTGTGTGATGAGTCCCACATCGGGTATTTACTGGGTTGAACTGGGCTTTATTAACAACTACAAGGAGCCTCAATTGTGACTAGTCCTTTTGAGGTATAGCGCAGATGTGGCTAACGCTTTTCCTTGGGTTGTTACATATGGTATCAGAGCCGGCCCGGTAACCCCGTGTGGGCTCAGAGACACTTCCCCACAAAGTGGGCCCTAACGAGGACATTAGGGATTTAAGTGGGGGAGATTGTGATGTCCCAATTTGATTGATTGTGTGATGTGTGTGGATGTGTGTGTGATGAGTCCCACATCGGGTATTTACTAGGTTGAATTGGGCTTTATTAACAACTACAAGGAGCCTCAATTGTGACTAGTCTTTTTGAGGTATAGCGCAAATGTGGCTAGCGCTTTTCCTTATTTTTATGATTATCACTGTACCTTTTCAATTTTAATATAGAGTTGATGTACTATATGTGTGTGCACAGTAAGATGGGAGTAGACAATTTTTGTGGTGCTACAAATAAATGAGAAAATTAAAGTTTTAGTGCATACAATTTAGTGAGGCAATTAAAATAAATAAATAAAAAGAAAAGAGGAAGATACTTTATGAGCCTCTTGGAGACTAAAGAGATAAGTTTAAGTGGGTTTTAATCTACAGCCCACATCTCAGATGCGTCAAATATAAGGTAAATGAAGAGATAAATTAGGGTTTTTCATAGAAAGGGTTTCATCGCTTCGGAGGCTAGGAGGTGTACTTTTCCCTTGGAGTTTAGAGCACATACAATTGAAGAAGCAATCAGATTGTTCAAGGTATGATTTCTCACCGTTAGAAACAAGAATTAAAGAATTAGAATTTTTATCATGGAAAACTTTAGTGATGTGTAGACTATGAGATTGGTAATTTCTTAGATTACGATTTTTTTCTACATTGTTTCAATTATTCTTGAATCTTAGAATGCCACTGTTCGGAGTCTAAAAGAACAGCCGAAATTAATTAAAGCATGAATATTGCTACATCATTTTGTAGGACTATAAGGGCTTTAAGGTCTATAGGAACTTTTGGGCTATTGATCTATGCCGTAGGGTTAATTATGAATTGCTGGAGAAATTGCAACCGACCCCACACATGTAATCTCATCTTGTCAAAGTCCAAGTCCTCTTATGGATGATTAATGGCCTTGGTAGTCTTTGCCTAGACTTTGACTAGTCCTTTTGAGGTATAGCGCAGATGTGGCTAGCGCTTTTCCTTAGGTCATTACATTATGGTATCAGAGCCGACCCGGTAACCCCGTGTGGGCTCAGAGACACTACCCCACAAAGTGGGCCCTAACGAGGATGTTAGGGATTTAAGTGGGGGAGATTGTGATGCCCCAATTTGATTGATTGTATGATCTGTGTGGGTGTGTGATGAGTCCCACATCGGGTATTTACTGGGTTAAACTGGCCTTTATTAACAACTACAAGGAGCCTCAATTGTGACTAGTCCTTTTGAGGTATAGCGCAGATGTGGCTAGCACTTTTCCTTGGGTCGTTACATATTCTTCTTATTATTTGTATGCAATCTTTTATTTTTGTTCCACACTAAGATGCCGTGATAAGTTTTGTTTAAAGTATTTCAGAAATATGATTTATTGTATTCAACAAGTGAGTATGAGTTGAGTGATTTATAACTTCTCTCATACATTCATTTGTTTGTTGTGATTTTATCACGAATTGCTAAAGGGGGAGATTGTTAGGACATATGTGAATCATGTTAGGAACATATGTCAATATAGAATTGGCTAATCTTTTGACAAAACGTACTTTACTTGTAATTTAGTAGATCTAGGATGTGTTTAATGCTTCAAGGAACAAGATTTTAAGTTCAAGTATTAAAACCATGCAGTCTGTTCAAGAATCAAATGAAGAAGTGTTGAATTCTAAAACTCAACAGCTAGTATCTATCGAGACTTAAAAGGCTGTTTAAGCCCAATGCTCGACAGCTGCTTGATAGATAGGGCATCTATTGATATTTAAGAAAATCAATTTTCCATATTTGATTTTCATCCAATCCGTGTATAGATGTTTGGGCATTCTTTTCTCACAATCCTAAACATATATAAGGATTGTTTTAAGGGTCATTACAGCTAATGTACCTCAATGCAAAAGTTTTTCTCAAGCATATTGTGAACCGGAGATATATGCCATAATTCATCTTTCTATTCAAGAAGCTGTTGTGTTTGTACACCATAGGATTTAGTAATCAAGGAGTTTCGTGATCTTCATCGTGTTGATGAACTAAAGAACTTTGCAGCCAACATCTTTCTCAAGTTGGTGTGTAAGTCGCGTACTGAGATTTGTGCATCGAATTAGTTAGTCACGTACTGGGAGCCGTGCATTGAAAGGAGAGATTGTTACTACAGAACAAGTTCAATTGGATATTAGGGTAAGGGTTCAACTATAGGCTGGTATAAGGTACTTTGATTCCTTTACTTGTAACCGTTTGTTGTGATAATAGTGAATTCTTGGGAGTGGTGACCTTAAAACACCCAGTGTGATTTTTGCCGAATAGGTTTTCCCCATTCGTAAACAAATCACCGTGTCCATTTATTTTTCGCTGTATTTTAACTTAGTTGGTGATTTATTTGTGCTACCATGCTTATTGCAACATTTGGTATCAAAGCCTCCTTTATGCTATGTTGTTAGTAATTTTTTAGGTTTTTCTATGATTTGGCTAAATTTTCGATGCACATATGAATTTAAGGATATAAAATATTTGCATTGTATATTCTTTTATGTTGGGACCTTTCAGTTAAATTAACTATGCCATCAAAATCCAGTCTTTTAACCAATGTTAGCAAACTCAGTTTTAAGAGGCATGGAATAATATTAAGTTTTATGTCATGTATCTCATGTATGGGTCATAGCATATAGTGTTGAAGCTTATCACTAAAATAGCATATACCATCATTTGGGTTGGATGGCTTTAATATGGGAAAGTTTTCAGATATAGGAAACTATCTATGAAAAATTATTCCTTTTGCATTTGGCATTGGCCGAATGTTTCTAAGAAGATAATGATTGGGTTTTCAAATTTAATATTCTCATGAAAGTGGACATCTGTCATTACATCGTTAAAATATATGATATTTTTAGTGTATTTACAGATTCTTACACTTATCTTGTCTTTAAATATCATATTATGGTTTATTTTAATTAACATGATCAATATTAGGATTTGTTGATCTTTATGATGCCATATGAGAAGTATTGAATATCAAAATGACAAGGGAGTAGTCATAGCATCCTAAGCCATGATGATAATCATATAAATAAATTTTCTTGAGACTTCATTAGGAATAAAGGCATCTAAGTGGCAATTAATTCATGAATATAATGACTTGGTCTCATGGGGATGTTATTATTTTTATGATTTAATTGGAATAAGATGGTGAATGTAGCATTAAGATGAGATTTTTTTCTAGGCCCAAAGGTATGGAAAATTTGATTCTTAGTGCTTATATTTACTAGTTTTATTTTTATAGTAAATTCATGCATGATGTGCCTCTGCCCATAGGAAGGTCGAATTTACTACTAAATTGACATTTGTTAATTTAGAATTAAAATTTAGATTTCATAGCATTAAAGTTTATTTTCTTTGGGTTTGTGGATCTTTATTTTGGTACTCATGCAGATGAACTACCCATCTCATTGAATAAATATGTCAAATGAGAAACTGAGTATGAGGGTGAGAGTGATCTAATTGCTCAAGAGTAAGAACTTGGGAATTTATTCTTATAAAGCTAAAGGTTTTGTGAAAGATATTAATATTAATTTACAAGATCCATTAAGATTTGACTTCCAATAAAAGTTATATTTTGCAAAAGTTAGGCATATAGTTATCTCACTAATGGTATATAAAGGTTCACCAACTTTGTTATGCCATTTGGTTTTACTGGACACACTGTTACTCAGTGTATATACCTTAAGATCAGTGGGAGTAAATGTATTGTTTTTACGCCTAAATATGAATGATACACTACTTGGAAGTAGTGATTTGATTTAGTCATGTAAGATATCCTATTTGCTATGAAACTGTAAGACAGGCATAATGGATAGGTCTTAATCTTATGATGAGACCTTTAAAGATTTTTTAAGGATAACTCAGCTATAATTTTCTTCTCTAAGGACAATGATTGTGAAAGTTGAAATAAAACATAAAGTAACTTAGTCTAAGAGAGAATTTTAAGAATCTAAAAGTGTCCATTGACTTAAAATTATTGAGCTAACTAAAGGTTTGCGGACAAAGCAATATAAAAGTCTTTTGGACATATGGAACTTGTTAGCTCATTTGGTGTTTAATTTCTTTCTAATTATTCTATGTTTTGGACACATATTTGGTTAGTTTTGGAGAAGAAAATATTTGATTTTTATTTTCTGCACATAAAGTATATGTATTAAGTTAGATATATCAGTGGAGATATATAAGGATGATATATTCGTGGGGATGTATAAAAGAGGACCCAAATAGCTAATAGGTAGTCCATTCATAAAGAATTAATGACTCATAAAGTACTTATGTAAGGATTATTATACATTATAATACATGGAAGGAAATACTCATTATAATTAAGGGTATTGCCGCCATGATTCATGTATTGGATTCTTTATTTAAATGAGAGCATTTCACAACTAGTTGACATAAGTAATATCATGACCATGTTAAAGTTAATATCATTTATCAAGTAATTTAAATGTCAAGTGAGCCAAGTGGGAGAATGTAAGTTTTTAAGAAAACTTTATGTGGCCCACATTTAAATGATAAATGAAAACTCATGTCTTAATGATTTTATTTGTGAAAGACTTTATGGTAAACAACAATTCTATGTAACTCTCAATTGGTATAACCCCTTTGATTAATAAACACCTTGAGGTCACAAGTTTTAAACTCCTTGATGGAAGGAGGTTATGGAACAAATCTTAATTTAAAAGGGTCCCTAGTCTAGCCTATATATATGGCATGTCTTCATCAAAAGGAAATATGTAAGGTAAATATCATAGACTAGAAGACACCTTTTATAGATACTCTATCATATAGTGAGTCTTCTTTTTCTCTAAACACTTAAACAACTATGGTCGAATCTATGTTTATGTTTATTTATTTTTCGCTGCAACTCTAAATTTATTCAACAGTGGAATCTACCACGCATCATCTATATGTGATACACAAGTTGCATATAATCTGCATACTTTTTTTCCCTCTTCCCATCAAAATGGTTGGTCAAAATATTTCATTCCAATCCACCTACAAGAATGCCATAAAAGATTAACGGAGGGATAAAAAGGGGTCTCAAAGCTCATTGGTAGGGTTGGCAATTAGGGAGTTTGGTGTTATGATCCTAGTGTTTGGCTTTGATACCCAAATGTTACAAACCCATAGGTAGGATTCACTCTTAAAAACCGATTTGTAGGGGGAGAGTGCCCAAGAGCTTATAAACACATGGTTAAATAACCAATGTGGGATACAAATATCATAACATACCACGACGCTCCACAACCAATGTCCACGATGGCTCACTCTAGTGACATTGACCCGTTGATAGCCCTTTCTCTTTTTGGTGACTCTACTCAACTATTAGTAATTTTAATCTAGCATCTAGGTCGCCCCTTTCGGGATCCGACCACAAAACCGCAACTCATTTGATCCCATACTTAATGAGCTACACTTAATTAATTGGAGTGATAGTTGGCTCTGATACCAAATGTTACAAAATCCATGGATAAAACCTACCTTTAAAACCTGCTTACAAAGGGAGAGTGCCCAAGAGCTTATAAACACATGGTCAAACTTACACTTAACCAATGTGGGACACTAGGATCATAACATTTGGGTGGATCATAAATGGGCTACGTATATAAACACACATTGGCCCCTTACCCATTTAACCAAATAATACATACCCATACCCAACTAAACTCAATTATTGAAAATAAAACCCAACCTACCCAATTACCCAATATATATTGTGTATTCGTATATAAAATATATTTTTTTTAATTCAATAAAAGGGAGAAAGCATAAAAGAATTTCAACTTTCTTAGCAACATTTTCTTTGTTTCTCACCAACCAAACAGAAACTATATAAAAAAAAATTCATATATATTTAACTCACTTTCCATAAAGCCAAACAAATGCAAACCACCAAAAGAAATCAAAATTTTCTTTTACTTACTATCACTTTCTCATCAACTAAACATATACAACTCACCAAAAGAAAATCAAGTTTTTTCACTCTCTCTCACTTTCTCACCAACCATACAGAAACAAATCACCATATCCATAGTCCAGAAACTCAAACCCTAGTGCAAATTACCACAACTTCAACTCAAAAAGTTGAAGAAGAAGAAGAAATCATCTCAATACAAATATGAACCACAAATCCATGGATCAACAACTTGTAGCCTGTCTTCCCAGTGAATCACAAATTTCAACAAATCAATGCCTTTTTGGCCATACAATCTAAAACCAATGACTTGTGGCCATACAAATTTCATTATGGTTATTTTTTGGGTTTGAATAGAGAGAGAGTGAGAGTATTAAGGCTATTGGGTAAATTATACTTGGCTTATACTTGGGTCTAATTAGGTACCCAGTTAAGACCAAAGTCACCAAACTAATACTTATGTATGATTGAGTCGGCAAAAATGGCCCATTAGCATTAATTTTTGAAATATTTAGCAACAGAGCACTGTTTCGGAAATAATTAGGGAAATACCACTTTTTCCGAAAACGCCGCTATAGGGCCCGAAAACGTCACTATAGGGCTTAAAAAACGCCACTATAGGGCCCCTTGAACCTGTTATGGGGACTTATGAAAAAATTTTGCAGGAAAACGCCGCTATAGGGCCCAAAAACGTCACTATAGGGCTTAAAAACGCCACTATAGGGCCCCTTGAAACTGTTATGGGACTTACAAAAAAAAAAATTTGCAGGAAAACGCCGCTATAGGGCCCAAAAACGTCACTATAGGACTTAAAAACGCCACTATAGGGCCCCTTGAACCTGTTATGGGACTTATAAAAAAAATTTTCAGGAAAACGCCGCTATAGGCCCGAAAAAGTGGTAGATTGCTATATAGTTCAGAAACAGTGTTTCTGAGCAAATTATTTCCAAAATTGATGGTAATGGGCCATTTTTGCCTGATTGAGTCTATACACATTTAATTCAATTAGTTATTGGGGGGGTTATTCTCAAAAAAAAAAAAAAAAAAAGTTATCGGGTGGGTTTGGGCCTTTTTTCACTCGATGGGTTTGGGAGGCTTTTATCACTCTACCCAACGCCAATGTGCCCTGGCCTCCAACAAGTCCCTAGACTAGCACTTGACCCAAAGGATGTTTGGTCCAAATCTACTCCCATATGGTAATTCATCATCCTGTCAATCATTGTACATTGAATGTGGCATATCCTAAGCAAGAATGCTTTGAAAAAGGATTGGCTAAAAATCTTGAAGGATAATTCCTTTTTTTGGTCAGTAACGCTTAGAGCTTGATAGCTGAGCTCCCTAATATTGATAGGAGTGCGTAAGAACATTCGGTGCACCCATCATTTCGCTTTCACCCATTTTGCATTAATAGGAGCCCATCCCTTCAACCAAACCTGAGAGTATGACATGTTAGGTTCCCACACTTTATAAGGAACTGATCGCTAATATATTCCTACTAAAAAGTAAAAACAAAACCTATAAATACCTTCCAGAATCTCAATACTCTGCAGTCCATCTCCAAGTTCTTTCCACTGAATAAACCTTTTAGGTGCGTCCGATTAACCCATATATATTGTTCTAAAACCTAGATAGTAGACCGTTCTATTCTTGTAGGTTCAAATTCAGTGAATTTCAATTCATATACCATATGGCTCGGTTAGAATCTTTGGTGTGGTTCTTTTAAAAAACTCACCCCTACAATTAAAACGAAAAAGAAAATATTGATTAGGGTGTTTACTCAATGAGGGTGTGGTATCACTTAATTTCTTCACCAAATATTTCAATTTAGTCAAATTCTAAGGAGATATAGTGTAAGTTTTTAAAAGTTAAGATATAATGTAATTTTGCATCTTATACGGTTATACCGTGTTGTGCATTTTATTTTAATAATAATATATATATTTATAAAAAGAAATCATATGCAAGGTCTCCAAAGAGTAGTTAGGAAAAAACCATTAAGATTGTTGGCACATCCAATGGCAGTATCTAAAAGAATCAGGCGCACGTACGAACACAAATCGATTCTGGAGTATGTATAATAACCGTAGTAATTACTTCTAAATCATTTTCAAGCAAAATTAATGGTTAACTACAATGTAAATTTTCTTTCTCAAAAAAAAAAAAAAAAAAACTACAATGTAAATTTTCAAATATTCAATATACTTAAGAATAACAAAGAGATCTGCCCTTGATTTCCTAATGAAATTGTTCCATGTATTGTTTGACTACGTACAGTTTCCGCGGCAGGGGTAGTTGACAGACACAGCACTTGACTTATTGGATGTGGCGCTAAGCGTAGGGACTTTAATAATTTCACAAGGTTGTAGCATAATGTGATTTGATTAATAGGAAATATAAACGAATGTTTTTAGGGTATTAGTTAACAATCCATTTAAAGAAAGTTTTTATAGAAAAAAAAAATTAATATTTTGACAGTTTTTTTCATTTCTCATAAAAGTGGTGTCAGAACTTTTCTAAAATGAATTGTTAATTAATGCCCTAAGAGCACTCGTTAGCATAACTCTTGATTAATTACAATGAAATTTAAGGTTGACAAGAATTATTAATAGTTGCGATACATGGAAGGGCATGGCCATCAAGAGTAGTATTAAATATTTAAGTATCTTATAAACCAAGTATTGTCTCTAGCCTCCATCACAAGGGTAAATGTACCTGTTCGTATTAGTATTTCCTAGTTTTTGTTTCACTAGATTTGCTCTTTTAAAACAGCTTTCCATGTGTTTCTTTATAATTTGGCTTTCATGAAAGTGTTAAGAAAAAGTTAAGAGGAAGGATTATTCGATTAAATGAAGGGTTTGTGATAGCCAAATCATGATCCATATATATGAAACTTAATTAGTCTAAAATTTCCAATTATTAACTCCGGCTCTTATATATAATATCTGTTGTCGATACTGGATTTTAGACTTGTACCAAAGTATTGGAAACATGTGCTCATGCGTGCAGGGCAATTGTGTTTTGCGGGGTTTACTGATTGAATGGATTTGCCAACAAATAAATGAGGAAATTACAACACGAAAATTAGTATTTCAACATACAAAACTTAGTAGAAAGTAGATGATATCTGTCCAGGACGGAGCCAGGACTTGGAGTTAGGGGCAGCTTTGCTACTATCTGTATGTGGCGGTTCTGGTCTTTGACTCTATTGTTTTATCACTAAGGATTTCTGTTTAAAATTTTTAAAATTGTCAAGTTGTTTGTTTTGGATAAAATAGATTGATTGGGCTTAATTTTTTTTTTTTAACTTTATTATTGGTAATTTTTGTTATTGGGCTAATTTTTGGGGCTTGTATATTTTGTTTTAGATTTAATCTATTAATGGCCTTTAAAAGGTGGAAAAAGCTAAAACTACAAAATTTTTACAAATTGCTAATGTAATGAGTGGTCATTGATAAGTAAAAATTGATGCAAGTGTGCAAACTAATAAGAATTTACTACCTTAACAGTTTGTAAACACATTGTAAAAATGTTTGTGACTGTAACATTACTCTTTAAAAAATTGATGGCATTGTTAAGGAGGGCAATAATTTTATTGAATAAAATTGTTAACATTAGTACCTATTATACTAATATTTTCATTAAAAAAAAATTGGGGGCGCCGCGGGGGGGGGGGGGGGGGGACTGCCATCAATTAGCAGGACCATGAACTCTCAAAAAACCAAGTAATGCTAACATTAGTACCTATTATACTAATATTTTCATAAAACCAATTTTTTGGGGGGGGGGGGGGGTGATTGCCATCAATTAGCAGGACCATGAACTCTAAAAAAACCAAGTAAACACCATCAACCAAATGTCCAAAAGCAGCCATGTATCAGCATCTAATTTTATTGTCTTTTCCTCCCACCCACCTCTTTTTTAAAGGGTTTTGTTCGAGCCAAAAAAAGAGAGGATAATTTAAAACTTTAATATAGATAGTTTGTAATTAACTAATAGCAAAGCATTGTTGCAAGCCTGGTAGTTTATTCAGACCAAAGCATTTAGGGAAATACAAGAGTATATGTATTGCCAAATCTTGATTCTTGACCATGCTTTATTGAAACACGAGCGTAGTTGCATGGCCGTCATGCCTTGCTCGTGATATGATTACATAACGATGCAAGTGTTCGGTTTCCCTCCAGCAACCCCTGTCTCCAATGCTTGAAATGATTGCATCAAATCATCATCCTGAGCCAAACAATAATTTTATATATATAAATATATATATATATATATATATATATATAAATTAGAAACTCATGCAATGCAATGTAGGGAAAAGTTCAATAAAATATGATTTTTTTTTATATTAAAAAACAAAATGATATTCTTTTTTATTTTATTTTTTGAACATATTAAATCGGTAGTTGTTTTTAGACATTTATAATTCTTATTTTGTTACTATTTATTCTATCATTTAAATAAAATATAATGTAATAGGATTCTATTAAAATGTGTAAATATAGAATGTTTTGAGATTTAGGTGTTGTCATGCAGTATCAGGATCCATCTAGGCAATCCGTTTAGTGCTTTTTTTTTTTTTTCTAATTCTTTTTCATAACTATTTAGCAACATGTTATAACAATATTTAACATATTTCTTATTTTTTTAATAAAAAAATAAAAATATTTGACATATTTATATAGTAATATAAAATGATAGCCTTAGAGTTTTTGTTGACATCTAATGAGAGAGAGAGAGAGAGAGAGAGAGAACTCCATCTAGTGTTAAATTATTTTAGTTTGAACTAGTTAAAATCGGTTTTTTTAATAAACTAATCTAACACTAAACAAATTTTGATTAAATTAGATTTGATCTTCTCTAGACAAAGTCTAATTAAAGCAAATTATGTTGTCATGGATGATTTAATTTGACTTTTTATTTATTAAAGATGTATTATTGAACTTTCTCGTTCATTGAATAGTTTTATAAACATAATGTTGAATGGTTGAGAGTTGGGACAGCGTAATTTCAAAATTTTATTTGTGCACTTGGGTGTTTTTGTTTTTAATTAATTTTATTTGAAAATAATAGTTATTTGTTTAGTAAGAAGAATATTACACATATGACATATATTTTATCTGTATTGTATTTTTTTTCAGTTATCACAATATTTTCAAAACTAGATTTTGCAACAACATAAGAGATGATTTTAGAACAAACTCTTTAGTTTTTTAAATTGAAAGAAATGTTTTTGCAAATTTTAATGCCAAATCAATTACAGATATTTTCAAGTTTAAAAAAAAAAAATCAACTTCCATTGCAATAAATTATTAAAAGAAACGTATTTAATACAATTATTTTTTTTATCTATCTTCATATATATATATATATATATATATTTTTTTTTAAATGATGAAAAGGTTTTAGTTTATGCTTTGATGCCCTGCTATACACGAAATCTTGGTTCCATCCCTATTAGGGCATGGAGCATTTTATCAATTTTAAAGGAAGTGTGGATTATGTATTAAAAAAAATCTATCAACTTTCCCAGAGTGAGTCTTTCTGTTACTTACTATTTACTAGTTCTTACAAGTCATACATTCAAAAATATATATATATATATATATATATATAGAATTTTACTTTATGGCGTTTGCTTCATGTTTATTCAATTTATTCTAATATTTGTATTTATGGATTGAATAGTAAATTTTTTAGACCATACCTATTGCATGTTAATGTCAATTAGCACTTATCATACACTAAAACACACACATTTGGAGAGAGATCGAGAGAGAAAACACAGACACACACAGAGCTATATATGTAAGTCTGAGAAGAGAGAAGACACTACCACAGCAGCTGCAGCATTAATCGCAGGTCGTGGAGCGAGTGCCTGCATGAAAGATATGTACAACTTCCCCCATGAGAAGCCTTCTCAAATAAAATAAAAAAAATTCAAAGAATAAAAAGCCCTCATAGTGTCAAGTTAAATCTGCACAGTACGCCTCTATAGCACACCATTACTCAACTAATTAAGCTCTAGATATATTAAAAATAAAACATAAATTATGTTACCTAAGTAAACAATATTAGTGAGAGAGAGAAAAAGGTATATGTGGTTTCTCCATTTTATGCTAAATCTTTTGAGCTTGTTCTCTCAGTGTTTGGTGATTCTAGGTTTGCTAGTAACATTGATTATTATTGTTTTTGCTAAATGGCATAACCTATTGTCCTTACCAGATTGATGTTTGCAGTACCAGCAGGAAGCCCTCTCTTGGACCGAAGCAATAGATGGTTATCCATGAAGTTGGTGTGGTTGTGACTGAACTTCTTTTGCTTATAGCATGCAGAACAAAGATCATAAGTCCTGGAGCCACTGTCAAAGCATGAAACGCAAGTAAAATACAGTCCAACTAGGCATGTTTGACACCCTTGGCACCAAAGGCCCCTGGTTTTAATCACATAGTACAGAGTGAGGACTTCCCAGAAACCCAGGCAGCCATCGCGGTTGCGGTCCAGGTCCTTGAAGAAGTTGGAGCTGATCCAGCCATAGCCGCATTGCCGGAGGAAGTTGATGTACTCAGTGTAGCTGATTTGGCCATCTCCATCCGAGTCCAATGCGAGGAAGAAACTCCATGCCAGTCGCTGAAGGTTTCTAGGGGCATTGTTGTAGTAAGCTATAGCAACCTCGTGAAATTCTTCCATTGCTTTCTTTGTGGTGGGGGGGGGGGTCTGTGATCACCTGTGAGTCTGTGACTTTGAGCTACCAGTCCACAGGTTTTATAGAGGAGTTTAATAATAGAGAGATCAATTTGCTCTATTGGGTTGTATTGAAATGGAATCTTTCCATAACAAAGCCACCGTTCATAAAACGGAATAAAAAAGAAAAAGAATTTGGGTCTTATTCCTTATCACTTTCTTATCAGAAAATCTTTATAAATTGGACCCAAAAAAAAAAAAAAAAACTCAATTTTTGCCATAATTCGTCACGCGGCAACTTATGAGTGGTGAAGAAAAAAATAGTAAGTCCATAATACTCACAACTCGCCACATGATGAATTGTGACAAAAGTTGTGTTATTTTTTGTGATCTTAGCATTTTTTAATCTTTATAAATACAACAAATTTGATATTTGCTTAATGTAACACATTATTAATAGTAGGTAAAAAAATGATGTTAATTATGAACTTAAATGAGCACCAATAGAAACTTGTCAACTAAACTAATGTGAAAAATATTGTCACATATTTTGTGTACATAGCATAGCCCTAATTTTATTGGATACGGAACATATTAAAAAAAGGCACACTACTCTGAGTCATATCATTTTTATTTTTTTTTATTTTTTATTTTTTGATGAACATCATTTTTATTTCACACTTTATTCCTCAACATGCACTGATGATATATATCTGTTAAGAATATCACTGTCACCCACGTCTTCTTGGTTCGTTCTTTTGGGGTTCTGATCTAAAGGATGGTGATGAGGAAAAGGATAATTTTAAGTTTCAATCGACAATTTTTAAGGGATATGCATTGATTGCAACTAGGAATAAGATGTTACTAGCAGAATAATTTGACACAATGAGTTCTTCATTTTTTTTTAAGTCAAAGTTTCGATTCTAAAATCGGCTATAAAGCAAGATTCTGGATTAGCGTCTTATAAGTTTCTTATAAGACGCCAGGAATCGCAGAATCCAAATATTCTTATAACCCATAAAAAGTTGCCCCACTAGAAATCACAAATGCCAAAAGTCTCTCATGTTTTTATTCGCCAAGTGATCTAACATCCTCACAAAGAAAATTTTCTAACCGAAAATTTGAATTTAAAAAAAATATATATATATTTATATATATTACTAGAAAGTTTGGTTCTCTGGAAAGTTAGAACTTTTGGAGGAAACGTTAAAAATTGTGAAATTCATTATAAGCTTTCGGTCTTTTTCATGGGTATCTTGTAATGTCCGCATACTTGGTGGGTCCTTATCATAGACATTGCCTCACCATGTATCTCATTCATCATTTTTATTTTGAGAACGATGTATCTCATTAATCTGGTTTGCCAAATTAATTTCTTTCGAAGATAATCCAAAGGATTCGGATTAATTAAGAATACTATGACAATACAATAAAAATAGAGAAATTAAAAAACATGTTAACAATGTTAAAATTGATATAAATCGTGAAATCAATAATGAAAGAATTAAAGAAACTTACTTATATTGATTGAAGGTCTTGATCATAATTATCAGAACCATTTTGTACATTGAACTATCAAGGGAGTGGCATGATGGTTTACCAACAGTACAGAAAACTCTCATTTTGTGGGGTTTGAGAAAGGTATTTAATTGGTAAGCCTTAACCCTTATAAAATAGACTCAACACCACCACCACCATTGCAAAACTCACCACTATTGCCACAAAGTTAGTGCAATTTTGTGATGGAGTTCAAAGGGATTATGCCGTCAAAGCTAGTGGTGATATAGAGGGCGAAATTTGGGAATAGAGATTAGCACTTCATTTGTGAGTTCATAAAGGAAAAAAAAAAATGAATGAAATGTAGTATTGTTTGTACGAACCCAATTGAAATTTTTATATTTTTTGTGGAATACAATAAACCGGGAAAAAAAATTAGAGAATTTCTAAAGTAAGGGTGAAAGCGTGGAGAGGGAATCTCATGCTCTTGGGTTCAGATGTATTTCTCTAGTCTTTGCTTGCTTCTCAGTATGGTGGCTCCCAAACTAGTGGCTCTTAGGTGGAAAGTTGAGTTTGGGTTTTTGATTTTGTGGGTTTTAATTTTTCAGATTTTAGTGTATGTAACTAGGCAATAACTAGGCAATAGGGTACCAATGAGTAGACATGGCAAAACGGGTCAGACCCGTTTGACCAGACCCGTTTGACCCGTAACCCAATTGACCCGTTTAAAAATGACCCGTTTTGACCCGCGACCCGATTGACCTGACCCGAACCTGAACCCGCCCCGCCCGTTTGGCCACGTCTACCAACGTTGAGTAGATTGAGATTGAGGTGTAATTTTTATAAAATATTTACTTATTCTTTTTTACTTAATATGTTATGTACTTCATTATAGTTTGTCATTTTTTACTTGCCACCTTCATTTTCTCTTCCTACTTTAAATAGATTGAAGATTATACCAAGATTAGTTTCTAGAAAGCTGAAACAAGAGTTGCACCAAATTTGGGTATCAATTCAAGTGTTTAGTGGTAATTGGTAACAATATCACTAGTGAGAATCTAATCACAATTAAGGAACTCATAAACAATTGACAGATTGCATCTATTTCTAAAAAAAAAAAAAAAATTGTTTGAAAAATACGGGTCAACTTGACCCGACTCAACCCGCGACCCGTTTGACCCGCAACCCGATTGACATGTGACCTGTTTGACCCGCAAACCCGATTAACCCGACCCGACCCGTCCGTTTTGCCACGTCTACCAATGAGATGTGAGTGTGTGTGTGAGAACCTATTCATTAAGTTGTAAAAATCTGAGATGGCACGCTAGCATTAGAGGGTACCGGTGTAAAAAGTTGGGTTTACATCATATCCTTATTGATGGTCATCACTTTCAATTCTTTCTTCAGCAAATACTTCATTAAGTCTACTTCATTCCCACTAATCAAAAGCTCCATAACTACTATTTTCAATTGATTAGTAAAAGTAGATATTTTGAGATTCCTAATTTTCCCTCTTTAATGAGAGCTTCCTCAAAGGTATTTAGTTTTTTCACCTCTCTAAAATACAAAGAAAAGAAAACAGAACATAATTCTTTCATCTTCATTCAAAGTTCAAACAATTGATAGTACAAGTTTGGGTAAATTGCATTTTATGTCCCTTAAAATACAAAGAAAAGAAAAGAGAACATAATTCTTTCATCTTCATTCAAAGTTCAAACAATTGATAGTACAAGTTTGGGTAAAATGCATTTTATGTCCCTTAAATATGGGGTCTATTCAATTTTGGCTCCTCAATTTTAAAATGTTCAATTTTGGTCCTTCAAAATTTTAAAATGTTAACAATTAGTTCCTCTATTTTTTTTTCTTTTGTTTACATGATTAATGGAACGCAAAGTCATCCCATATTTAAGGGCCAAAATCAAACCAACCTAATATTTAGAGCCTAAAATTGAACTAATTAATCCCAAATTTAAGGGACTAAAATCAAACAAAAAAAAAAGTAAGGAATTGAAGAACAATACATGGAGGGAAAAAACTATTACATTTTTAAATTTGAGAACAATATTAATATTTTAAAATTGAGAGAACAAAATTGAACATATTCCATATTTGAAGGTAGACGTGGCAAAATTGGTTGGGTTTGGGTTCGGGTAAAAAAAAAAAGATCTTTTTAAGCATATTAGAAATAGTTTGCATCAATCAGGTTACGGTTGAGTTGGGTCGACCTGTATTTTTTCACATTAAATATTTTAATAAAAAATTAATTTGTCATTTGGTAAGTCATGTAACAAATTACTTGGTGTAAAATATGTTATATTGAATTCACCACTCATATCAAGAATGGGCTCAACTCAACAAATTAATATTTGTTTAATAATTATAAAATTATTCAAATCTCAACATTGCTAACTAAAAAAAAGTAGCACAAATACAAAGGAGTGCAGTCTACCATTTGAAAATCCAATTAAAGTAAACAAACAAGTTTCACTTCAACATAACATCAGCATCCCAAAACATAAAACAAACTTACAAGTGCCCTATTGGATAGCTGATTTGACAAAGTATAAAAGCATATAGGAAATTTACAATCTTAAAAATTAATTTCATAATTCAATATAAACTGTGGTTGATAATTTGTTTCAATTTGACAATATACATCAAAATTTGATTGTTTACTTATTTATACGTGATCTCTTTTATGAATATTATGTCATTGTTAAGCAAAATACTCCAAAAATATCATGTCATTGTTAAGCAACACACACTCCATAAAAATATCATCTTTTATTTTGAAAAATCATTTGTTTTGGCCATGGATTTAATAATAATAATATAAAAAATAAAAAAAGATCTAAGCATCCATAATTTATGCCAATTTTATGAATATATTTCGGTTTCACTTTTTTTCACCCTTATAAATGCTTCTCATACATGTTTGTAATTTTAAATAAATATTTTTAACTCTACTGCAATCAAATTATCTTAGCCAACCATATTATTTTGACAAATCTACCATTGGATTACGATTTCTTCTTATATCTTTTATGCTTGCAAAACTTTTAGAAAATTAAAAATCAATAGTTATGTCATTATTGTTTGAATTGCAAGTTTTTGTAGTTTAAAATTATACATAAAACATAAGCTTATAGATCATATAGTAAACAATATCCGATTGACACAAAATTTGACATGTGTATTAAAAGCTTAAAGAACATGCATTTCAACGTTTAGATTTTCAAAATATGTAGTAATGCTAATTGATGGGTAATATAAAAAGTACAAATCGTCCATAAGTGTTGTCCAAGAGAACAACATCCATCCAAGATAATCATCTACAAGGAAAGAAGAAAGCGGTAACACCAGGAAGGAGCAATTTTGTCATCTAAAGACAAGAGACCGTAGATGATGGATGAACACTTAGTAAATTCTAAGGTGTTCCCTACAAACTAAGACCAGTTACACCACAATGCACCATTCCAAGACGTGAGGTGAATTCTCCAAAATGCGCTCTACTATCCCCACTAAGTCCAGACATCTTTCACGATGATAGTGACATCTAATAAGTAGACCCACTCCAAATTTTCTATAAAATGACCAAACCTCATCAAGCCAAGGTATACACAACTATTCATCCACTTCTCAAATTTGAGTCATTGAGAGAAATACTGACTTAATTCTCAGAAGAGACTTTGGCCGGTTCTACCCTAATCAACTCTAAGAGTCTTTATTCTTTTTTCAGGTTGTTGATCCGACTTAGAGTTCAGAGAATAGAGCCTATTGATTTCATACCTCATCATTAATGATATTGAGTAAAATTGTAACCTTAGGCTACAACAATTTTTGTAACTAAATTTTGTCATAAACCTAGTTATAGACTTAAACTTCAACTTCCTCTAAGAAGCTAAAATGTGTGTAATGCACATAACAAGTGTTAATTAGGTTAAGTGAGTCATGAGAAAGAAAAATGCCATCATCACAACTATTTAATGACTTTTGCCGCAACTCATTACGTGGTAAATTGTAAGTGGTAGAGGTGTGGACTCATATGTACCACTACTTTTTTTCCACTACTCATAACTCCACATGTGTCATTGTGTCAAGTTGTAGTCCTATATTAAAGCCATCATAGTTTGTCTACAAACTTTGTTCCAATTATATTATACTAGCCTCTGAGCACGCGCATGAGAGGCTCTTCTATTTTTTGGATAAAGATTAATAGTTTGCATTTATTATATTTTGAGATTTATACTTTTTCTAATTACCAAAAAAAAAAAAAAAAAATACGTGGGGTGAGTTTTATAGATTGGAGGAGTTTTAAAACTAACAAAAGAGTGATCCTATTTTGTAGGGAGTTAGAGAGTAGAAGTATGAGAATTTGAATTAATGTAAAAGTAGGAGTTTATTAGAGACATGAAGGCATTTCAACATAGAAGTAGGAATTTATTATTTTTGTCAATTTACTATTTTAACTCAATTTTTAAGTTTTAGGTAGGGGTATTTTTGACAGTAAAAAAAGCAATAACTAACTTTCTTTTGCCAATTTACTATTTTAACCCCATTTTTAAGTTGTTGGTTAATTAATTTAGGGATATTTTTGACAGGAAAAAAATAATAACTAACTTTCTGAATCCTCTTAATATATACAAATTATATTTTTATACAAAATAGAAATTTTATTCTATCATAATCTAAGCACGTATATATGTTTGTATTTGTGTGAAACTCTTTTATAGATACTTGGGCCCTGTTTGGTACGCAAGTTCAGACATATGTTTTTAGTTTTTAAATAATATTACACATATTTCCATATACTTTTTACCCACACATATTTCCAAAAAAACTGAAAACTATTGTTTAAACATACATACCAAATTAGCCTTGAATTCCTCACCTTCCTCTCACCGTCACATGAACTTTGCATTTGTGGATTGACTAACTTTATTAGAACATCTCCAATGGTTTCTTTAAAGCCAATTTTAGAGAGAAAACACTCCAAAAACCCACTTCAATAGTTTCTCCATCTCCATTTTTTTTTATAGAATTGCTACAATATTTCTCTACAAGTAGAGAACACTGTAGCGTTTCCTATTCATACTTCAAACGTTTTTAGCTATTATAATAATCAGTTATTAAATAAAAAAATGTTGAAAGATGTGTAGTTGTTAAAAGAAGAATAAATAATGAATAAATAAATAATATTTAAATGAGATAGAAAAATGATAGAGAATCTGTTTAAAAATGTATTTAAAAAAAATAGATAAATTAAAAATAAATATCATTGTTCACTGTCCAAACAGTATAAATATGTAAAGAAACCGAGGATGGCTAGACGACAATGTTATTTCTTGGACGCTGTCGTGTCCTTTCACTTTCCCAAAATAATCTTCAATACGCAAACGCACCCTAAATCTTTCCTTGTAGTGTACCCTTTTGTGGCGGGAAGCAAAAACCCAGGGTTTAATAAAATATTTTAAAAAAGAGAAAGGCAAAACCCTAAGTAAACTCCCCAATTTCTACAGTTGAGAAGCAACGACAAAAAGCCAAATAAATTGGATAAGGAAATTTTGTGCTCAGAAACACAACTCCTCCACTCCCCACTATCACTATGTACTGGCTCGCCACTAGAAACGCCGTCGTTTCTTTCCCCCGGTGGCGTTCCCTCTCTCTCTTGCTCCGTTCTCCTGCTCGTGCATACACCTCATTCCGCCCTTCACCAACGCTTCTGTAACCTCTCTCTCTCTCTCTCACTATATATATGTGTATATTTTATTGCAAGCTAACTATTAATCTATAGGGGATTTTTTTTGTGTGGGTGTGGATAAAAAATGTTACTTCTATTAGGAAATTATGGAAATGGTGTGGAATTAATGATTTTTTTAAATTTTTTTTTTATTTTTTTTTATTTTTTTATGCAATAGATGAAGTTGAGAAATGGGTATTAAGTGATTTTTATACCTGCATTTTGTGTTTGTTTCAACAAGGCATGTCAGTTCAATGTCGAATTGTATTTTAAAGTATGTGTTATGTGTAAAAGCTAAGAATTTCATTGCAACAAGAAAGATGTGCATGAATCAAGGGTGGAAAATAACAAGCATATTAATATATCCACTTAAACGCATTACCTGTGCTTGGGTTTTATATATCAATTTCAGCTATGGGTATGACTCATTTCAATGTTTCTGTTTTTGGTATATGTAATTGCATTTGGGAAATTTCAAATGCGAATGTGATCAACTAATATGGTGAGATTGTTATTTCTGTTTTTGTGTTATGTGTAATTGGTAAAGGGCTTCTTAGTATAGGAATGTGCCATTAATGATGTAATCATTAGTTGATCATTAATGATATAAAACCAATTTATTTGTAGTTTGAATATGTCAATAGTATTTTGGTAAGGAAAATAAATTAAAAAAAGGTAAAATGTTTTTTTCGCCCCTAAAATTTGCATGATTTTTTTTTTCGTCCCTAAACTTTGAAAGTTCTTTTTTGGTCGATAAACTATTGAAAATGTTACACCTTTTGTCCTTAAACTTAAAAAAAAACCTTTTTTTTCTGGTCCCTAAACTAATGAAAGGCTCCGTTTTTGTCCTAAACTTTTAAAAAATCTTTCATAATGTGCATGTGATCAATAGTTTCATGCCACCTATTCACCTCATGTGTGTATTTTTTTTTTAAATAAAAAAAATGTAATTGTCCATGTCAGGCATGTCAAATTCCCTAAAGCTAAAAATAGTGTCACCTAATTAGACACATGGGATAAAAGTTAACTAGAGTGCATGGAAGGAAAAAAAGTGTAACATTTTCAATAGTTTAGGGACAAATAAAAGAACTTTTTAAAGTTTAGGCTCACTTTAGGAACAGAAACAATGTTTTTTGCCTAGAAAAAACTTAAGTGATATAGCTGATAACTGTATTTAATATTTAATTCCTGATTTTTCTTTTCTGTTTTGATTTTAAAATCTAAATCATGAAATTTTGTTGTAATAGGTACAGCTGCAGACACTTGGAGCAAATCTATTGTTTCAAAGGTCAGAAAGTTTTGAAGGGAAGCTCAAAACCCACCAAGAAGCTTAAAGCATCAAGTGATACCCTAAATGATAAGGATCTTTCTCACTTACTATGGTGGAAGGAGGTTTGCTAGTTCATACATTTTTGTTATGTTGCTTGATTAGTCCTGCTGCCTTAATACGTTTAAAACATGAAATTTCTTGAGAGCTTCAAGTAAGGCCTTTCATGCTCATGGTTTCTTTATTGTAGAGGTTGAAGATATGCAGGAAGCCTTCAACTGTCCAGCTGATTAAAAGGCTCACATATTCCAATTTGCTAGGCTTGGATGTTAACTTGAAAAATGGGAGGTGAGCTCTTATAATGTTGTTGTTAGCCTTGTAGCTTAACTAGATCCTCCTAATCTTTCGAAAGGAGACATCTAGGAATCAAATCCCCCCTCCCCCCAACTATCCAATTATTTAAAAAAAAAGGGAAAAAAAAAACCTAATTGATCATTATCACTTTTTATTCCAAAAAAAAAAAAAAAATGTTACCATTAGAATCCTTATGATTTAGAAAAACCAAAAAGACAAAACAGAGACTTGAATGGGTCTTTTCTATTTCCTGATTTTTAATATATATATTCAGTGTCATGCATTCAATTTGCATATTTTATATGAGGTCCAGAATTGAAGTAGCCTGTTTAGGAACATTGTTCTTTTAAAATTTTAATTAATGAAATGGTCAGCAGAACTAGAGCTGTGTAGCAGGTTGGTGGTAAGCTATTAAATGTGAAATTGAATCATGAAAAAGGGGTAGGTTTTGGATTTATGTTAAAAAAATGGGCTGGTTTGAAGTAATGTTGATCTGCAGTTTGATTATTTAATCCTCATCCTATGCCTAAGCCAAGTGGGTAGGACTTTCATGCATTAAATTATCATCTCTCTCTCTCTCTTCCCTGGAGATGTCAACGTAATCTAAACACATAGCATTGGAGAATCTTAGGATGTACATCTTGATCATCACTTACAAGAATGTAGGTATGCCCAAATAACTCACATTCACATTCAACTAGAACTCAAAACCTTCTTGCAATCTTCGCTTTACATCTAAAGTTTCATCTTTATTTAAGAACTGAAATGCTGGAACTGACAGCATAAACACTTGGTTTCATCAAATGTTCCTGTAGTTTGCTCTATTAGGAGTGTGTTTTGATGTACATTGCTGATTGCTTATTTGGTGAAAGTATGGTAGAAAAGGAAAGGAAAAAGGTTTTTATTTATTTATTTATTTATTGCGCTTGCCGAACACACACTTGGTTTAATCAATACTTTATGTAGCTTTACTCAAAACAATTTTTTTTTTTTTTCCTTTAAGATTGGCAATGCATGTCTTTTTGTTTTCTGGTGATTAGTAAATTTCTGAGTTTGTGTTTACACTTTCCTGGGCATTGTGTGCTTGTAGGGATCCAGTTTTGTTATGTTCGTTTTCCCACTTTTTAGCAGAATGCTGTTACTGTTAAGAATTTTAATATGATAATTTCTCTGCTTGTCTTTCCTGGAATGACTGGAAGAGTGTTGATAAAATAGTACCCAATGATGTTTATGTGATTGCAAAAGCTGTGTACTCCTTCCCTCTCTCTAAAGCATCCCAGATGGTTTTCTTCAAAATAAAACTAACACATAATTTTTTTTTTCCAATTTAGTCTAAAAGAAGGAACACTCAACTCGGAGATATTGCAGTTCAAGTCAAGGTTTCCCCGGGAAGTTTTGCTATGCAGAGTATGGCTATTTTCATCCCCCCCCCCCCCCCCCCCCCCCTTTTTTTTTTCTCACCTTCTCCTTCAAGTTATTCTTATGGATCCTCAGGAGATTCCCTTCTATTTTTTGATTGATAGGGTGCATTTTTGCTTCACTGAGTATTTAGTTTTGCATTTTTACCATATCGTTATCTTTAGTCAATTGTGTTTTCAGGTTGGAGATTTTTATGAAGCCATTGGAATGGATGCTTGTATTCTTGTTGAATATGCAGGCTTGAACCCATTTGGTGGTCTGCGTTCAGATAGTATTCCAAGAGCTGGTTGCCCTGTTGTGGTATTATCTTCTCTCTTTTCTGAATAATATTTACTTCAGTTTCTTGTATTCAATTATTTTTGTGCATTATTGTTATTTTTTTTATTTGTTTTTGTTTTGGTTAGTTGCTTGGTGCTTTGTCATTTTCTGCAGATATAGTGATGTTCAAGGGGTTGCTTTGTGGTTTGGTTATTGTTTTGAAAAATGCAGGGGTGTTGAGTTGGAAATGATATTCAATCACATATGATTACCTTCTCATTTGTATAGCTTGTCTTAGGTCTTGCTTTGGTCTTCTATTTGTGGCTGCTTAAAAGGGGAAAAAAAACTAAGGCTGGAATTAATTCCAATCCTTTAGTACAACCTCCTAGAGAAATCAATAGTTGATTGTGTAACGCCTATTTATGTTTTGTAGGAATGAATTTGAAATTATGAAAAACACAATGTTGGAATTTTACAACTATGAATGTCATTGGTGAATAAGTCTTTTAGAAACACTATTTCTCCAATTTCATTTCTTTCAAGAAATGTCCTAAACTTGTGAAGTAATAAGCAACTTGGTTTTCTCCTCTATAAACATAAGAGACTAGAGTCTCTGTATATGTTGCAAAATTTAATTTTTGAGCTCTTTCTTGCATTTATAATTTTATTTATTTTATTTTTGGCAAGAAAAAGTAGGTACAATGGATTAGATGCCAAAACTTCTAATTGATATTTCTTTAAAATATTCCCGAAATATTCAAACAACATCATATTCTGCAATTGTCAGATTAGTTCTTCTGAGTATCAATTATGATGTATCTGTTGTTTCTTTTCTTTTGGCTATTCTTTACATGCTTTTAATCATACATTCTGACCAATTTATAGTTAGTCAATGCTTCATTGCATCTGGTTAAATGCTTTCATTGCAGAATCTTCGACAAACTTTGGATGATCTGACACGTAATGGGTATTCAGTGGTAAGTATGGCATCATATCTTGCCTACTCATATGTGTACAGGTGTATGCTTTTACCTTCATGTATTCTCAATTTTATTTTCAAAGAATGTAGTTCATATTGAGATTTACTTTTCGGTTTCATGGCGTAGATTAGTCTTATGGGCTGGGCTCTATTTATTTGGTTGTGCACTTATGCTCTTGTATTGGGTTACTTGACATCTGGATTATGATGAAAGTTTCTGTTATAGAACAAGTTTTCCCATTCTTGTAACTTGTTATTCTAACCTTTATTAGGAAAAAAATATTTTAAATAAAACTTTACAATTATGGTTTGTGATCCAAAATTATGGAGTCATAAAACAAAGCTCCTATACCTAAAAAGGTTTGCATTTTTAAATTTATTTTCTAATGGATTCTAGCTTCTTGTTCTAGTCAATTAGATCTTTATTTTTTACTATTAAGGCAAAAAGATAGAGATTTGGTAATAATTAAATTGGATTCAATGGTTGGAAACTTGATTTTGGTCAAATATCTGTATGTAAATTTGGAATTATCTTCTTGATTTAGAATGTTGATCCACACTGTTTTATCCATAAGAAGTTGAATATTCTTTCTTGTTTTTCCACTTCTTCTAAATATATGAAATGAGACTGCCAAATGAGATTATATCTGTGGATCAATTTATGTCAGCATGAATCTGAAAAGAGATAAAACCCTTTATTTGGGTGATTATATTTAGGAACTTTCTTTATTATCTAGCATTGTTCCCTTCACATGCAAGGATCAAATTGATGCCTTCTTGTTGTGATAGCCGCAAGTGAAAATTATTTTCTGCATCACTGGTTGGGAGCTTAATATTGTGGCCTAGAAGTTACCTTATACTGTAAAAACCAAAGAAAGAAAATGAAAATGAAGCCTAAAGTTTCATTATTTCCAATGTCATGGGTTATGGATGAATATGTAACTAATTTTTAGGTAAATGCATCAAGTCGTGCAGAGATAAGCTCTTGAATATATTCATGACTTATCCTTCATGTGTTTGTTAGTTATGTGGTTTCTTTCTTCTTTATTGGTATTCTGGTTGTCAATGTAAAAATTTGAAAAGCTAATAGTAAAGAAAGAAACATCAATCTACATTACATGTGGATCCTTGCAGATGGTTGATAACCAAATTCCAATTGAAAACAAAATATTTCGGATAAATCAATGCAAGTGTTAGTTTCACTCTGGACTTCCATATCATATTGGAAAGCAGTAGTGTATAAGAAGTAGTTAGCCTCACAGACATCCTTCCCAACCACCTCCTCCTCCCCACCCAGTGTTGGTAAAAGTGCGCTTTGAGCTTAAGCGCGAAGCCCCAAGGCTCCAGCACTTTTTGCCTCAAAAGCTAGGCTCATTCAAAGAAGCGCGCTTTAGGCATGCTTTTTGCGCTTTTTCAAAAAGCTCAAAGCGTGCTTTTTGGCGCTTTTTTATATTTTTCAAAAAAATAAACCAAAACTGAATTAAAACAATAGGATCTTGACATTATTGATATAAACCATTGATTTGACATATTTCTAGTGTAACTTATCAAAAAAAAAAAAAAAAAAAAATTGAGTGTAACTTGTCCTGAAACCCACAACCTCCCAGTTCTTCTCTATTTTTATTATATTTTTTCTTGATTTTTTCCTCCTTGAAACAGTAACCCATCTAACTTCTTCTTCTTATTGAATTTTTTCCCTTTTGGATATCTGCTTGGTATCAATTACCATATTGCTATGTCCTCATATTCTTAGCTCATTCATTAAAAAAAAAAAAATTATGATATACTATAAATGTGGTAATTGTTTAGTTATTTTAGTGGTTGATGTTGAGCATAGTAGACTAATTCTTATAGACTTATAGTCAGTAAGTGATTAAACTATTAACTAATATTACTAATTAGTCATAGGGCATTATGGATATTAGAGATCTAAGAAAGGCTATTACATGGAAGTACTCATATCTAGCTAATCCAAAAAAATAAAATGACTTGACTTGCAATATTTGTGTTAAAATTGCAAAAGTAGGGCTTATCAAAATGTTATATGAATTATATAAAAAAATTTATTACTATTTATATGATAATTTGATCATTTGATTGTTGCATTTCTTATCAATAATAATTTTTTAAAAATGTGTGCTTCACTTCAATCAAGCATGCGCTTGCGCTTTGCGCCTTGGCTCCAGGAGGCTTTTGTGCTTAAGTGCGCCCCTTGCTTTTACCAACACCCCACCTCTACCACCCTTTTTAAAGTTAGAATTGAGGGAGGGTATTTAGTATCCAAATATCTAATATGATTGACTCAATTCACTCAATTTTTGGGCCAATAGTCGAGGGATCGTTGAAATGTCTGATGGCCAGTTTCTTAGCACAAAGAATCTTTCACAATCCTCTTTTGCAGGTCCTTTAAATTATCAACCAACAACCGATGTCTCTGTTCCTTTCTACACTTGTCTTGGTTTGGTGGACCGACAAATGTTGACCTTCTTGCTTTAGATATATAAGTCTGCAAATGAAGTTTTCCTTTACTTCTAGTAAGCCTCTCAAGATTTCTAAGTATTCTCATGTTTGGTTAAAAATAGCTCAAGGGGGGAATTTAAATGCTTGTGGCACCAAACCTCACTTTTCTGGGAATTTGGATTCCTTTTTGAAAGGTGGGTGTCCATATTTCCATGGTTTGGCAAAGTTCTATTTACTTTAAAGTGAAAATTATGGCCCCAATTTAATGTCCTTTAACTAACTAAAATACAATTTTTTTCTAATCAAATGCTTATGCTATGTATTCAAATTTTTCTTTTTAAATTATGTTTATATTTACATGTAAGTATAGTTTACTTCAATTTTTATCTCCTCTTTGCAATTGTACTGGTCTTTTAAGAAAATAAATAATTTTGATTGATAAGTCATGATGCTTGTTAAACTAAATTTTTTTCTAATCAAATGCTTATGCTATGTATTCAACTTTTTTTTTTCTTTTTTTAATTATGTTTATATTCACAATAAAGTATAGTTTACTTCAATTTTTATCTCCTATTTGCAATTGTTCTGGTCTTTTAAGAAAATAAATAATTTTGATTGATAAGACATGATGTCTTCATAAACCACAATTTTTTGAAATAATTATTTTGGTATTGTATGTGTTATTTAGAAATGTTATTATTTTAAGATACTGACTTTTAATATATTTTTTAACAAGTACAAATTTTATTTGAAAAGGAAAAGAGAACGACACATAATAACATGTGCACAAACCCTTGTCAAAGAATACTACTCACAATGAAAGGAAGTCAATATTATCAACAAAAGACATCAAAGGGATGTTACCTACAGCAAGCATCCAATCAAACAAGGACTGTAAGGTTTGCTCCTTGATAACATAAGCAAGTTGCTCAACACCATCAAAGACCTGCCTATTTCCTCTGTACCACAGAAGCCACATAACACATAGGGGCAAATCTTGCCACACAATAGTAACCCAGTGGCTTTGAAATTGTCTTTACCAACTCTCCAACATCTCATACACAGATTTGGGCACCACCCAAGCTAACCCTAGCAACATTGAAATGAAGGACCAGACATCTGTTGTCGTAAGAAAATGAAGAAGAAAGTGATCAAGAGTCTTGCTGCAACCTTTACACATACAATACCAATCAGCCAAGAAAATATGTCTCTTGCTTAGGTTATCAATTGTCATGATTATCCCAAAGGTTGCAGTCCACACAAAGAACACAGCTTTCGTGACTTTGGCCCTTCAAATGTTCTTCCATGGGAAAGAAAGGCCTGTAAGGCCCCTAAGGGCATTATGGTACAATCTATAACTGAAAAGTTCCACTTCTACACTAACCTCGAACACGACCCAATCTTGAAAAGGCTAGATGAAGTGGGGATTCCAATGTAGAACCTCCCCCTATAACCCACATAAAGATGATGGATAATGTGCTTGACATTGTATGCTTAAGTCCAAGGATTCTTTGGAAAGAATAAATAGTTCCTATAGTTAAGAATAAAGCAAACATGGAAATCTCACATTCTCAGGAATATTAGCAAATTTAAAGTCAAACCAGACATGGGCCTATTATATTTCCGAGCTTCCAAGTTCTTAGATCTCACATTCTTGAGAATTTGGATGCCAGGGACATATTAGATTCCCTGAACCAAATGCTACATTAGGGTTAACAGCTTTGAGATGGTACATATTTCTTTCCATATTCCTAAAAAGAAAAGGAAATTATCATATATTTTTTGTAATCTACTCTTTTCTATTAGTCGTACAATAGATTTTTGTTATATCTATGAATTGGACAACTATTTTTAACTTCTAGGTAGATCAGTCATACTTTTTTGCATGTTCATGCTGAACATATCTTCGCTTAAGACTAAAACTGCCTATTCTCTTCTCTTATCTGTTTGATCTTCATTTTGTCTTGCCTATTAAAGCAAATGTCAAAGAAGCTTTTTTCATTATGTGATTATTTTTTTGAATGGCCATATTTTGGTCTTTGTAGTGCATAGTGGAGGAAGTTCAGGGTCCAACGCAAGCTCGTTCTCGTAAAGGTCGTTTTATATCTGGGTAATTACTTGCCAACACCTCTGCTTCAAATTTACCTGTGATTTGTCATTTCATATCCTTTTTTTTATGGGCTTTTGGTCGTTGTTTGTACTCATGCTGAAGTGATTGATATATTTATAATGGCAAAAGAAAAAAGGCAGTTCTCCTTTCCTTTGCCCTGGTTTATTCTTCAAGTAGAATGTAAATGTTACAGATTCTTAGTTGTATTGTAATTTATTTTCAGTAAACTGATTATATTACTTGGAAGTATGTACTCTCTGTTGAAGGAAGCTAATTTCTAATACTAAGAAATCAATCAAATCATTGACTAAAATCAATGGACTGAAGGGAGTGCTTATATATTTTCCTTATATTTCTTTCTGGTGTTTATATGTTAACTCCCTCTCCTTCTACACCCACTGAAAATACCAGTGTGTTTCTAGTTGATCAAGTGACCTCTTCTATCTATATTTTAATAAATGGAAGCATCTGAATAAATTTTGAAGGAAGATACGTGATAGAATACCAAAGGTTATACATAAAAAAATGATTTGAGTAGCAAATAAAGAATAGGATTTAATTAATGAATACAGATAATCCTTTTACTTATCACCAGCTAATTTGGACCATAGTATCTCCAAACATAATTGAAATTTTTTTCTAACCATTGCTTCTGCTGATGCATTCTTGATTAGAATTTGTTTCAAATTTGTAAGACCAAGATTAAAGTCAAATATAATTTTCGAAGTTTATTTTTTTTGATAAGTAATAAGAGAATATTATTAAAAAAAGGAAAACAAGAGAAACACAAAGAGTTCACGGTAGTGAACAATGGAAAAAAAATAAACAACAAGACAAAAACAGCCCCTATTCTATTCTAATAGAAGAAATAAAATCCGTAAGGGTAGAACAATCTGAGAATCCCCAACATCGAGACCAATCAAAGAGGGTTCTTTGGCAAAACTCTAATAACTGAACCACAGTTTTCCCCTCATCCTCAAAAGCCTGCCGATTCCGTTCAGACCAAATAGTCCACATTAAACAGCCTGGGACCAAATCCCAAATGTCAGAACTATGCTTCCCAAGCCAATGAAACCAACAAAATAGTAAGTCTTCAACTGAACCTGGCATGACCCAATCGATCCCAAACAATCGAATCATATACATCCACAAAGAATGAGCTATCGGACAAAAGAGTAACAGGTGATCCACAGATTCCGCATTACAACAGCACAAATAACACCGATTCACCAATTTCGAAGTTTATATTGGTTCTTTATGGTTTTCAAAAGCAAATATGGCCTGGGGAGTCCATTTCCATGCTTTCATAATGGGTGAAGTGTGCCATGTCAATAAACATATGTGCCATACAAGGTTATTCTTACATTCATATAGCTTTTTGCTCTATTTTCTTTGTTTGTTCTAAGCTTTCTTGGGGGATTACTTTATACCTTACTGTGGTATCTGGATGTTTAAAAAAAAAAAAAAAAAAAAAAAAACTGAAATTACATCTTCCTACCACTATATGGAGATGTTACTTATTATCAACAAAGATGGAGATAAATAGTATCTGAAAAAAAAAAACTGTAAAGTTTCTTTAAACAAGATTAGACTTTTAGCTGATTCTTTGTTATTTATTTTTTAATAAATAGTACATACATGCTAGGAAATTAATCTTGTGTAAGTTTCAGAGGACTTATAAAATAAAAACACATTTCATTTAGCTCATTTTTTCCCTAGACTTGCCTACATCATAACTCAAGTTGTTCCTTGGAAAATTACATTATTCCTATGTTGCCTTGGGAAAAAAGAAGAAAAATGAGATAGAAATGAGTGGACACATATGCAAATCCACATTATTTTATGTCATTTTTTCCTCTTTGTATCACAAAAACAATTTACTACTTGGATAATTGAGACAGATTTTTAAGATGATCGTGCATTTACATCATGCCAAGGATTCTCCTAATATTGGGGGTTTGAAAATTGTTGTACATTTCCTTATCATTTTATTTGCTGGATGCCTTTGTTTTTATTTACTTTTTCTGACATGCTTATCTTGCACTAACTTGCAATTTTCAAGTATTCAGGCATGCTCATCCAGGTAGTCCATATGTATTCGGACTTGTAGGGGTCGATCATGATCTTGACTTTCCAGAACCAATGCCTGTAGTTGGTATGAACAAATTGTCTTTGTCCAATGATTGTTTCAGTAGACATTATGCTTTAAGCTATCCAATCCGTTTTGCTGCATATTTATATGGTTTTCATCCCATTAATAGTTGGCCATGCTTATTGTTTTCCACGTAGAACACACTTTATTGTGTGTTATAAGATACCAGCTATTTGAGTGAAATGATTTAATCATGGTTAATAACTTGCATTGGTATCTCATAGTTTTCTTTCTAAATGATGGCATGTTTGGGTAACTTTTGCTGCACTAAGTGGGCCAAATACTACTTTATTTACCTGCTCTAGGATGGTTCCATTAGCAAAATTTATTTGGAAATTTGTATGGTTCTTTAAAATTCTTCAGAGAGAAGACATTAACAATTTTCCTTCATGCCTTTAAGATTCACTTCCATAGAGTGATTCCTTTTAACACCATATCTATTACTTAGAAATAAATGAAGTTCTCTGGCTATGTAGTTCTCTGATCACAATGATTATCCAAGCTACTGCAGTTGAGACCTGAACTACAGAGTTAAATGTTACCAGATATGCTAACCCACACTAAGACGTGGTATTTTGTAGTCACATTTGGGAAAAGATGTACTGATATCTTGCCATAACAAACTCATATTACCATAATTTGTAATTTCAGTCCAATAACCTTCATAAATTGGTTTGTTTTTGTTGGATGTAGTCTCTTCTTTCTTTCTTCTCTTTTTTTTTTTTTTGACCTTTAATGTCTTACTAATCCACATTAAGTGGTTGTAATTTCTCTTTTATATAATCCCTTTTAATTATAAATATAGGTCTAGTGAACATTTTTGTTTTACTTGGAGTTGGCTCTTCATGGATAGTTTGAAAAGAACTATCTGATTTCCATATAGAGCAACATGCAGTGTATTTTATTTATCAGTTTATTAATTTCTGCAGTCTAGTAACTGTACTTTTCTTCATAATACTATTATAATTTGAATACTTTGATTGACTCATAGTTTGTACTAATGTAGTATGTATGGTACTTGTAGGAATATCTCGGTCTGCAAGAGGTTATTGCATAAATTTAGTCCTAGAGACTATGAAGACATATTCTTCTGAGGATGGATTAACTGAAGAGGCTTTAGTTACCAAGCTTCGTACTTGTCGGTACCATCATTTATTTCTGCATGCATCTTTGAGAAACAATTCTTCAGGTAGAATATAAACTTCCACAATATGGCCTCATTGATGTTATTATATAATCTCTCTCTCTCTCTCTCCTTGGAGCCATAATCGGGTTACACATCTTTTTTCTCTTTTTTTTTTGTGGGGGGGGGGGGGGGGTTGCAAGTGTGTTACTGAAGTACCAGGCTGGGGGTTATAAATATTCGGTTTCTTAAGAGGTGAAATCATTTAAGCAATATTCAAGAATAACAAAAAAAAAAAAAAAATCTCTATTACCACTTTGTGCAGGCTTAGGCTCTGTTTGTTTCACTAGAAAATATTTTCATAATGGAAAATGTTTTCCTGAAAAATATTTTCTAGGAACATATATGAAATTTCTTTTTTCCAATTTGGTTGGTTAGGAATAGATTTTTTCAAGATAGCTAATAAAACGAAAGAATTCTAAATAATAAGAGCATTAGTGCTCACCATTTCAAACAAACTTTACTTCCTAAAATATTTCAAGGCGTATTAATTTGCTTGTATTTTTCCATTAGTGCTTTAGGAATCCAGAATAAAATCTTGGAAACATTTTCCTTTATTTTCCAAGACTTTGGAAGTTCTTGTAAAACAAATTGGGTGGGAAATATAAAACTGCCACAGATAATTTTCTTTCCCCTTTATTTTCTGTAAAACAAACCCTAGGCATATTAAAAGTATATATCAGTAAGTCTTGGCTTGATAGGTACCAATTAGGCCAAATTTGTTAGTTGTTTGTTATGCAAATCAATAAGGCCATGGCTTAAGTCTCATGTTTATTAGTTTATAATTGATATTTGGTAAGTGGTGCATGGAGGAAGTTGCTTTTATGCTTTTTATGGTGCCAAGAGGCCCCAGACTAGTTTAAATATAATTACTTTTTATTTTGGGCAAAATTAAAAACTTTCTTTCTTTCTTTATGACAGTCACAAACAATAATTTTATAATGTTCACTTTTTTTCTAAAGCATTTTTACAAAAATTATATCATTTGTATTAGAGAAAGAAAACACTTGTTACATTTATCTTTTCTGCCTTATTGTTGATGACAGGCACTTGTCGCTGGGGAGAATTTGGTGAGGGTGGCCTATTGTGGGGAGAATGTAGTGGCAGACAATTTGAATGGTTCGAAGGGAATCCTGTCAATGAGCTTTTGCTTAAGGTTTGTATGTGATTGCTGATTGGCTTTATTGCTACTCAAATTATGAGCCTGCCTTTTTGTTTACTACACTACTTTGTTTGAAAATAATGCATGTCATAATTATTGAACATTTGTAGGTAAAGGAGCTCTATGGTCTTGATGATGATGTTGCATTTAGGAATGTCACTGTGTCTTCAGAAAATAGGCCCCAACCTTTAACCCTAGGAACAGCAACGCAAATTGGTTAGTGACTTATAGGCAAGGTTCATTTTTAATTTTCAAACTCCATATGAAAGTCGTATTAAACTTATTTGTCCTTGTGTTGCATCTTCCAGGGGCCATACCAACAGAGGGAATACCCTGTTTGTTGAAGGTGTTGCTTCCATCTAATTGCACTGGTCTACCTGTATTGTGAGTCAGTAATTGCTTTGCATGATTTGTTATATTATTAGATTATAAGGACATGTCATCTAATTATTCTGGTAATTTAATTCTATTTTTTATTCATCTTATTTTTGAACTTTCGCTTTAATGGTTATAGTTAAAAAATTTGTTCAATAAGTAATTACAGTGATAATTGTAGACCTCTTTCCCTTCATGGCTACTTTTAAGTAAAAATGAGAGACTATGTAACAGTAGGAGGAATCTTGGAGATGATCAAGTTGAACTTCTTGGGATCCAGATATTCTGATGTTAAATATTAATTTGACTGTGATCTCATTAATAAGATTTGGTAATTTTAATTCTAAAATTTAAATGTCCCATTTACATCATTGAACTATACTGTTACTTTTGTACATTATATGATTTATATAATTTTGATCTGAACATTGTATCTGAAAAGATGCTTGCAAATCTGGTTTCTTTTGTATGGTTTTTCTGGCCAAATTTGTTGGAGTCTAGTATAATACACTTATCAAAGAGGGAAGGCTCTCTGTTTGACTGGTCTAGGGCTTGGGGACTCACCTCTAGTGATTCTCTCCCTAGTCTTCTTAGCTCTCTCCTGTGTCATTAGTATCTTTTCTTTTTTCTTTCTTCTTTCTTCTCTTTCTTTTCCCTTTGTATTTTCTCTCTGCCTTTTGTTTTTTTGCATAAGGTAGGGTTCTTGAATATATATCATTATTACTTATCAAAAAACAAAAGAGGGAATGAGGATAAAATGAAACAGTTACAACAACAGGGGAGGGGGATTTGACCCCTAGATGTCTCCGTTGGAAACACCAGGAGGTACTAGTTGAGCTACAAGGCTCTTGGCAGAATTATATGAAACACTTAAAATGAGATATGGAGACAAAGAAAACACTTACAATGAAATAGGGCAGAAGAAGTATTTAGTTGGAGTAGTTTAGACTCGTGAAGTGTATCGTATCAAGAGGTTGGGCCTTGGTGCAATGGCAGGTATCTTCCACCAAAGGTGACAGGTCATGGGTTCAAGTATAGGAATCAAAATCTCAAAAAAAAAAAAAGGGGTTTAGTATAACATTTTTTTTAAGTGCTTTATATTAGTTGGAGTAGTTTAGAGTTGTTTATTTTTTTGATAGGTTAGTTTGTTGATCATATGGTTTGATTTGAAGAAGTAGATTAAGGATTTAAAGGAAATGCATTTTATAAATTTACCTCAAGAAAAAAGGGTTTATTGGAGACAAATGCAATTTTTATAGGGGAGAAAAAGTCTTGAAAGTGGGGAGAGCAAGAAGAGGCGGTTGAAAGCTAACTTGGAATATGGGCACGTTGATTTTCAAAAATTAGCCTTAAGTGGGTATTAATGTTGGTTGTGAATGATATTTAAGTAAGTCAATGTGACATCCATCCTTGAGAAGAGCTCTTTGCACAGTATTAAAAGCTTTCTATAAGGTTTCAACTTTTGTGTTTAAATTGCTAACATCTATATGTTGATTTCAAATTGGAGCCCATGAAGTCATTGTTTTATTTGTAATTTTAGGCTTTAAGTTTTCTTTTACAGTAGGCTGTCATTTCCAACTTTCTGTTGTTGATATTCACATTCTCATATGAAAATAAATTTACTATGCAACTCTGTTTTCTGAATTATGCACCATGGTAGGGTTGACTCTTTGTTCCTTAGTTATGATGATTTCTTTTTGTCCCAGGTATATTAGAGATCTTCTTCTTAACCCTCCTGCCTATGAGATTGCATCCAAAATTCAAGGTGAGTTGTGAAGTGCATTTTATAGATGTGAATATGTAGTTGGATATGATTATGAGCTAAAATAGGCCTCTGAAATCTTTGATATTCTCTCCATGAGTTGTGGAAAATTACATGGTGATAATATGATCAGGTTTTATTTCATTTACTATTGTTTATGTTTTCAGTTGGTTTTTTGGTTACAAGAATGTTATAGAGTTACAAGCTGAGAACCCAACTAGAGCATTTATTAATTTTTTTTAAGATTGTACATTGAAGATATTAGATAAACTTTTGCCACTGGTCAATTAGAACATGGTCTTCCTAATGCTTGGTAAGATTTAAAGTTCTGAACCTAGGCCCTATCAACCCCCACCATAACTCTTTTACTCTTGAAACAAACCAAAGTGGCAAAGGTACTGTAATTAAATTATTAACCATCAAGAATTGAGTCTAAACTTTTGGTAGGGTAAGTCATGTTTCTTATGCAAAAAAAAGGTTTTATTTTTAGACAATTGGAATTAAGGTTTTTTTTTTTGGGGGGGGGGGGGGGTTGGGTTGGGAGGGTGAGGTTGTGGGTTCAATACCCATGGGGTGCATGGGTAACTTTCAAATAAATAAAAAATATGTAGTTACTTTAGGGTCCGTTTGGTTGGAGGGGTGAAAAAGGAGGAGGATAGAAAATGGTAAGAGAATGAAAAAGTGGGAGGATAGAAAAGATTTTAATTTCCTTCCTTTTTGTTTAGTTGGGAGTGGAAAAGTGGAAGGATAGAAAAAGTGAGTTTGTATAAATTTACGCATATACCCTTATTAAAAAATGATGCCCAATTAAAACCAAAAAAGGATAAACAACCAAAAAAAAAATCAATCCCTAAATTTATTAAAAAATAAAAATCATGTCTAGAAAAAAAACACATCTAAACAAAAAAAAGAAAAAGAAAAAAGAATATGAGCATGGACATGTAGGAAGCCTGCTAAAAATAGAAAAGAAAAAAGTAATAAGAGACAACGTGTAGGAGGAAAGAAAAAGAAAAAAAAGTAGAGCAACATGGACAAGCCCATGTGCAACTACACATGGGCATTTTTGTCCAAAAATGATGTCCAATTTTTCTCTTCAGTTTTCTCTCCATTTTGGAGAGAACTTTTTGGTGGGCCCGGAGAGAATGCCTAGGTCCCACCATTTATTTTCCTTCCTTCCCATCTAACCAAACACACTCTAAAAAGTTTTCCTTCCTATTTTCTCTCCAAAGTTTTCCATCCACCCTATTCCACCTCCAAACAAACACACCCTTAGAGTCATTTTCCTTTTTTTGATAGGTAATAAGACTTTTATTGAAAAAATTTGAACATCATGTTCACGATAGTGAACGCTTTGAACAAGAAACAGATACAATATAATCAAGAACTAAAGGAAATAGAGACTAAGAATTCAAATAAAGAAATACAATTCGTTCACCCCCAAATATGAGTCCAATGAAACAGAGTACCAAAGAGGAGAGATTTTAGATGATCTAATGTTCTCTTCTTGTCTTCAAAAATGCGGGTATTGCTTTCCTGCCAAACTAACCACATTAAACATGTCGGGACCATATTCCAAATAGTTGAAAGATGCTTTCCAAACTAGTTTCTCCAAAAAAAAAAAAAAAGAGCTGACTGACCTTGGCATTACCCACTGGATCCCAAAAACTGCAAAAGCTTCACACCATTAGGCGTGAGAACTTACAATGAAGAAGAAGGTGATCCACTGATACCCCATCGCAGCAGCATAAATAACACCTATTAACCAAAGATTGACCTCTCTTAACAAGATTATCAATGGTGAGTATCCCATCATTAGCTACTGTCCATAAGAAGAAAGACACCTGTTTAGAGTCATTTTCATTCTGTACAACAGTAGGTGTTGACAAGGTAAAGCTAAAACAGTAAAAAGTTCCTGACAAAATCTACTTTCACTTGGATATTCAATTTTTGAACTGTTTAACTGGCCCAACTGCATTCTCTTAAGTTCTTATAATGAATAAGTTTTGGTAATAATTATTATTTAGGGGCTTCTATAACATTTAACTGATTGCTGGAACAAAATGTGTGCTGGATTGCTATTGTTAACAGCAAGTCAAATAATAATATGCATGACTTAATCTTTTTACTGTTATGCTTTGATTGGCATATTTTCCATGATTTAGTTTGCTGTTGGTTGGATTTGCTATGGGTTTATTCCCCCTAACAGATAATAGAGGCAACTACCAGAAACTCAAAATGAAAAGTGTGACAGAAAGAGGAATGACTAACCTGTGATAACGTTCGTGTGGGGTTGTGAACCTGAAAGTTTCCTGTTTTTTTTGTACTTAAACCCGAGTCAATTTTCATTGTAAATTAATTTTCTTCTTTCTCTGTGTTACTACAATAGTATTTTATCTCATAATTGAATATTTTGTGAATATTCTCTAAGCTGTATCTGTTTGGGCAGCAACTTGCAAGCTTATGAGCAACGTGACATGCTCCATTCCCGAGTTTACTTGTGTTTCATCTGCAAAGGTTGTATTACAATTTCTCTCTTAATGTGTTTTTTTCCCTAACTTCTTTATTAGTGTGTTTCATACAAAAATACCTGCACATGCTATATGTTGTTCTCCCTTTTGAAAGCTTCTGTGAAATATTGTTCCGACTGAATCTGTTTCCTCGTTGTACTAAGTGATATTAATAAGAAAGTGGAACCAATATGTTTTGTCACCTAATAGACAATGATTAAATTTTATAACCTAAACTTGCATTTTACAGATTTTTGATTTATAGAAATAACTTGAGGAAAACTTTGAGCTCTTGCTATTTGAAAGAATATAGCTTTTGTCTCCATTTTTCAAGTTCTATGCACTTGATCTATAATAATTTTCTTGGTAGTGTGAGAATATAGGTAATGGGTTAGTCTAAAAGCTACTATGGATCAGTTCATTATTGCTTTTATCATTACAAATTTTAGTTGCTCTGTTCAAGGTGGATCTTTAGATTATGAAAAATTCTACTTCATCAGCGTGGAACTGATAATTCCTATTTTACTAGTCATCCCGCCCCAACGGCGTCTAATTCCTTGGTGACATTAACCATTCTATTGACTGTTTGAGTATGAGGTTGTAATAAAATTCTAGCTGAGTTAGGTGTTGTCGCTACCAATAAAGTGTGTTAGTAACTTCTATAAATGTGGATAGGCAATATGACGTTGAAATGTTAGTTCTCTGGAGCTCATTACCATGAACTGCAATGTGGTGTTATGTAATTGTAAACCAATAATTTTGAAGGAATTCTATTTTGCTTTCTGTGGATCCATGGTGAAAAACCATTTTTCTATTTTCTATGGGGTAATTTTCTCTCTTACTCTCATCTGCTCTTAACATTTTTCTTTTTATTAGGTAATACTGATTTTGTTATAAAAGAGGAGATAGTTTAACTCCGCATTATGCGTATCAAACCACTCCTAAAGAATTATACTGTCAATCTCAAGAGATCTAAAAATTCTGATAGAGAAGACAATGGATGTTACCCAAGGTAGTCAACTAATTATACAGAATTCCCAACACTGACTGTGATAACTTTGGTGTTCAATAACATGAAAAATCTACCATTCTTCTCCCTTCAGATTGTCCACATTAGATGGGAAAAGGTAATGGCCTTCCAAATCTTAGAATTCCTGTGATGATAAAATCTCCCATGCCACTCGTCTAACATCTATATCACCATTTTCGCATCACCCAGGATATCCCAAATAACAAAAACACAAAACCGACCAAATATCCTCTTAACATTTTCCTTTGGAATGCGTGTATGATCTCTCTCTCTCTTCTTCTTCTTTTTTGACAATGTGTTTATGTAGGTATATATGTGAATATATTGAGTACATCTATGTCTGATTTTTGGTTTGTCTGTGTCTTTCTTTATGTTGTGCAGCTTGTGAAGCTACTTGAACAGAGGGAGGCCAATCATATTGAGTTTTGTAGAATAAAAAATTTACTGGATGACATATTGCACATGTATAAAAATTCTGAGCTCAATGAAATCCTGAAATTGTTGATGGATCCGACATGGGTGGCAACTGGATTAAAAATTGACTTTGAGACATTGGTAAGTATAACACCTAACCTTGTTGATTGTTTTTGCACTTCTGTCCTAAATTTATTTTATTAGGGAAAAAGAGAGATAGTAATTCATTTAGTATTAAAAGGGGTGAATTCATAAATGAACAAGGTACATCTAAAATTGACAAGTTGCACTGATCACTTTTAAATAATGAACCTTTGCACTGTTGCATAATTACCTTGCGAAATGTTGTAAGAACCCTACAGTTCTACTAGGAATGTTCTAGATTTGAGAGAGAGAGAGAGAGAGAGAGAGATAACACTTGGTGTTACTGCCATGAGCGTAGACTCCATTATTCAAATTGCTTTTTTATGACCCAAGTTGTTCTTTTTGTCTAGATTATTGTTATTCTTTTTGCAAGTGGCTGAGCATATAATTGAAGGTGTCAAACTGGGGGATTAAAGATGATTCGAGTCATAGTCAGGGTGTTTTGTGCATTATTACCCGCTGATTCCTTTACTAATGACAATCGCAGGTCAGCCAGACTCAACCCAAATTGCACCCCCGAGTTATGTGATTAAATCAGGCTGTATAATAACTCATCTCAAGCCTTGATGAACCTGGACAAGAAAATTTTCTTTTGGGCTGAGGTTATGCAAGACTCAGCTCATCCCAATTGGCATACCTACTTAAAAAATGTCAAACCTCCCTATATCCTCCATCATTTTAATTTATCTTCCAAAATAATTTTGAGAGAACTCAAATGTTGTGTTTATTAATCATCATCGTTAATCTGGTTAGTCATAACATTGTCTTAGGTCCAATTTACTTGTGCTAGCTTCATAAACAGTTGTACTTGATGCTTTCATGGATTGTCAGACTATGGTTTGTGTGGGTTTGAATTAAGCATAAATTGAAGTTGATGCTGTCAATATATAATTTCTTGTTTGTCTGCCCAGCTCAATATTTATGGTGTATAATTTCTATTGTCCCTGTTTTCTTCCAGGTTACTGAATGTGAATGGGCTTCAGGTAGAATTGGTGAAACGATCTCTCTAGATGGGGAAAGTGATCAAAAGATTAGTTCCTCTTCTGTTATTCCGAGTGACTTTTTTGAGGATATGGAGTCTTCTTGGAAAGGTCGTGTGAAGAGGATCCATATAGAGGAAGAACTTGCACAACTGCAAAGTGCAGCTGAGGCCTTATCTTCAGCAGTAGGTCTCGAGAACTCAAACTTGCCATGACTGGATATCTTTATGCTTTACTGTGATATTCAGTGTTTCCAAGCAGATCATAATTTCTCATTTGCCTTCAGTTGTGTACAATCTATCCTTATTTGTTAAGCATGGATATGGATAAAAATTAGAAGTACCATTTCATATGAATGCCACAATATGATGAATGCGTGCTTGTATGTATTGTCAGAGTTGCAATTGTAAGCTATTGTTTAGTAATTTGCATGCAATTTCAATCTGTTCATCCTTCAATGAGATAACACTAACATTAAAAGGGTCAAATCCATGTCATAAACTCTTCTGACGTTTATCTTTACGTCTATAATATGATTTTATACCTTTGGAAAGAATTTTATTAAATATATATTCCTCATCCAATGTTTGTCCAAGTTTTTAATAAAAGGGGAAAAACCGAAAAAAGGTCTTATTAAAATAAATAAAGGGGAAAAAGTTTCAAAGTTTATGGAATGTCATATACATATTGAGGAGTATGGAAGAAGTATCAGTAGCTTACTTATTGCAAGTATGGATACTACTTCCAAATATTCTCCATTCTCAACAGATCCTCAAATTTTACAACTGCTATGTACATTGCACATCTACTTACAAATCCTTGCCAAATTTGTAGATCTTATCACTAGATTGCACATCTCCTTACAAAGCTATGACACCTATGGTTATCTGCATAACTACTACTTATTCAAATTCAACAACTGCTACGCTATGCATGTTGTTGCATGTACCACCCATGTGTTTGAAGTCAAATGAATATTATCATATTCTCATTTTATTCACCACATTAGCAAATTTGCAAGTTGCGTTGTTATATTCTTGTGAGTCCTTTTGTTCAAAAATTTTAATTAGTTATGCTTATAAATTTATAATTGCATATATTTTATATTTCTATGGTTTTATTTATGGGCAATTAATTGCAGGTTACTGAAGATTTCCTCCCAATAATTTCTAGAATAAAGGCTACCACAGCTCCATTTGGAGGTCCAAAGGGAGAAATTTTATATGCCCGAGAGCATGAAGCTGTTTGGTTCAAGGGCAAACGGTTTGCACCATCTGTATGGGCTGGGACTCCTGGGGAGGAACAAATTAAACAACTTAAACCTGCTGCTGATTCGAGAGGTAGAAAGGTTGGAGAGGAATGGTTTACCACAATGAAGGTGGAGGATGCTTTAATGAGGTATCCAAATAAAGCCAAGGAAATTTTATAATGGTTCGTCTAATTAAAATACTTCCCTCATGATAATTATCTTTTGATAATGATAAAGTGTTTGTTTTCTTTTTTGATTCAGGTATCATGAGGCTGGTGCCAAGGCAAAAGTAAAGGTCTTGGAATTATTGAGGGGACTTTCTTTTGAAATGCAATCTAAAATCAATGTCCTTGTCTTTGCTTCTATGTTGCTCGTTATTGCAAAGGCGTTATTTGCTCATGTGAGGTTGGGATCACATATCATCATTAAGCTTTTGTGACATTCCTTACATATCTATAACAATAAATCATCTGGCCCATTAGTTGCATTTCTGACAAGAAAACTTCTGCTTTCTTTAACTGTAGACTTTGTTTACTGATAACTTAGAAGAATTATCTCAGGCGGAAAAAAAAAAGGATAAGTTAGAAGAATTAGGATGTTGACATATATCTTTTGCCTAATACCTAGGTGTAAAAGTTGGTTAGGACAGAGTTGGCTTGAAATCAATTTAGATTTTCTGTATCCATATGAGAATAATCTGAATTGTGGTTCACTACTCAGCCTTTGAACTGCGGACATTAAGACAGTAATATGCGTATCAGTTCATATTTATATTCTTAGGTTTTAACTAAGTTGTATAAATTGTTAATTCTTTCATGGAAATGATTCAACTAAAGAAAAGCACTGTTTTTTTTTGTGGCATACAGTCTACACCTTAACTAAAGGTTTTGTGGAGTTGGTTGGCTTATCCAAAGCTACATCTGAGCTCCAACTCAACCTTTTGTCAATTTCATCGTGCTGTATAGCGTTGCAAAATTTTAGTTGTTGATATACTATGTTGTTTCATCACCACTAGTCTCCTATTAATCTGGCTGACTGTATTTAAATTATGGTTGATTGATATTTTGCAGTGAAGGGAGAAGAAGGAAATGGGTTTTTCCCACTCTTGCCAAGTCACGTAGGTCCAAGGTTGTATTCAAGAAATCAACATATGATTGAGCAAATATTACATCATTCCATCTGGCTATACTAATCATACTTGCCATATTTTATTCGCTAATATTACTATATGTACTTTCACCTTTATAGGAATGATTATTAGTTATGTTCTTGTTTATCCCAATGAAGATGTTCATGAACAGGATGCGACTTATGTTTTTTTTTTTTTTAATCTTTTAACTGTAATCAATGCATGCTAGAGTTGTGAAACTGTTGTCTTGTCCTTGTTGATATTGTAGGTGTGAATAATAGATCCCATGTGTATGTGGTGTGTTTTAACTTAACGTAGATAGTACCTCGTCCTATTAACTGATATGGAAGCATCATTTTTTAGGTTTTTGATGAATATGATAAGTTATTGGCAGAACTCCAGTATTGTGACTGTGTATATGTTGCACTGGATGATATCTTACAGTTTTCTAACACTAGTGCACTAGATCCCATCAACATCTCTTACTTCATTGTGTGCATTTGCTTTCTCTTTATTTGGAGTTCATTGGGTGACATCTTTGAAGGTCATTGATGTCTTATTTTGTTGGGAAGGGTTGTTTCAAAGACATAGCAGAAGATTGATTTGGAACTACTCTTCTATGTCTTATGTGGACTATTTGAATGGCGGGAAATAATAGGATGTGTACTGGTGCTGAATTTCCCAAGATGCAACTTAAGTTTTTGTTCTTTAAGACAATTGTATAAGTGGATGCTTGCTTTTGGCTGCATCCATTTTTCTTCTCTTTCTGATTTCGTAGAGCAGTTGAATTTTGGTTGCATTTTTAGGTGAACCTTTTGTATACATATAGTATAGTTAAGGTTTCCTTCAATATACTAAAGTTTGTTTATTACTTAAAAAAAAGAAAAAGAAAAAAACCCAAACGTAAATAATATATACTGTATATTAAATTGCCTGTGCTTTGTAGGTATACATGTTTTGACATAATAAGGTTTAATTATCAGGGTTACTGCTGACTCTTATTTACTAGAAATGCTAATGTCATTTAATGACAGAAACCATCGTCATTATGTTTTTTACATAGTGGTATGACATTATTGTATTGATTACAGGATGTGAAGCCATTAGATGAAGCATATGGGATGGAGATAATTGGTCTATCACCATATTGGTTTGATGTAGCAGAAGGCAGTGCTGTACATAATACAGTTGCTATGCAATCATTGTTTCTTTTGACAGGACCAAATGGGGGTGGTAAATCAAGTTTGCTTCGGTCAATTTGTGCTGCTGCATTACTTGGAATATGTGGATTTATGGTGCCTGCAGAGTCAGCCTTGATTCCTCAATATGATTCAATCATGCTTCACATGAAATCTTATGATAGTCCTGCAGATGGAAAAAGCTCATTTCAGGTATGACATTAAATTATCTACATTTTTTGTGTTCATACTTTTCAGGCATCAGATATATGGTGTTTTAGCAATGGAGTCATTCTTTGGTATCTTGAATGGCTTTCTTGTTAGATTTACCTCTGTGTACTCATTATTTTGTCAATTGGATAGCACTGTTATCCTTTTTGCCCCATCATATAGCAAATTGGTAACAGGTAGGGAACAGAGAAGATAATAGAGAAGATCCACACTCATCTTGCTCTGTGATGAATGCAGAGCAGCATGTTGAACCATAAATCTTGTAGCTTACCCCATGTAATTTGGACAACACTTTGACGAGGTAATTAATCACCTTAATTGTGTTTTGGCCATAAATAGTGTAAGGCATTCAAAAATTAAGGTACATTATAATTTGTAAACTTCTATCAGGCATCTGAACATATAATTCATCAAAAAAACAAAGTCACTAGCCCATTTGTGCTTTTGAAATATTGCTAACTTATATCTCTAGTGTCCCCTTAGGTCTTATAGTCTTATGCCTACCTCTAATCCATAAAAGCTTTCCCATTTCAAGTAGGAAAGACCCTAAATTTAGAATCATCCAATATCTGCTGAAGCATCAAATTGTGAACTTGTTATGGAAGGAGGGGTAAGATACAATATCAAAATTTTAGAAAAATGTTATTGATGTCCCAAAAACCAAAAGGTACCATAGTTGTCCTTAAAACCAACATTGAAGAGTTTCATGATGTATTCAGTTTAAGCATCAAGCAAAATCACTAAGATGTCCACATACTGTAATGTGATGAAACTATTGCATTCCTTCCAAATAGTCCACTTAAGGCAAGATGAAAATGCCTTCCAAATCTTAATACAATTAGCTTGACTAAACTTCTCAAACAGCCCATGAACTTAGGCATCACCTGCTGTACTTCGAATAAAGCGAACACTAGGGGCCACAACTCTCGAGCCATTGGACAAGGCGAAAGTAGATAACTAACTGTTTCCTCAGAATTCTTACACATACATAATGAGTCTACTATAACACTATTATGATTGACAAGATTATCTTCTGTCAAAAAAATTTCCCAAGCAGTTGACTTCTGCAATCCCTAAAATTAAGAGGTTAGTCATTTGACAATTTAAGGAGTCAAAAAAGTGGTGGTGGTGGATTTTTGTTGCATGTGCAAGAGGAACGGGGAAACCATCGATCACTTACTCTTGCACTACCCAGTAGCCCAAGAGTTGTGGAATATGATGTGTTAACTTTTTGGGGTTCATTGGGTCATGCCACGTAGTGTTGTGGAACTCATAGCATGTTGGCCAGGCAAGCTTAATAGAATCAGAACTAAGGTGCTTTGGAGAATGCTTCCTCATTGTCTTATGTGGGTCATTTAGAGGGAAAGGAATACACTCACCTTTGAAGGGAATGAAAGATCAATTCATGAGTTGAAACTTCTCTTCCTTCAGACTTTGTTTGAATGGGCAAATACTTAGGGTGTTTTTACTTTCAACTCTTTGCCTGATATGCTTCATTTTTGTACTTTCTTTGTTTAGTTTATTTCTTTGTTGTCTTTGGCACACTGCCTGTGCTTTTTTTCCTCTGTATTTCCTTACTTTTTATTTCAATGAATTTTTTTTTTATAAGTTATTTCAATGAAGGTTTACTGGTCAAATGAAGAGGTTAGCCTTGTTTGAGTTCAAATTTTATTCTTTCATCTATATCTTTCCCTTTGACGTGCTAGAACCTAAAAAATCTTTGGCCCTCCTACCTCATGTTGTCTTTCTAGCCTATTTACTGGTAAACAGAAATTTATTATCTAAAAAATCATTCCTTTGATCTTATTCTTTTGGATTTATCAAAGAAACACAACATAAATTCTTAATTTTTTGATAACATGGAACATGAACCAATTGGGAAATATATGTTCTTAATTTCTTAATTCTTATTATGTGTTATAATATTATTTGGGTAATTAACTTCAATTTTATAACATGGAAAAATGAAGAATATGAACCAATTGCTTGAGTGAATTGACATATATTTGATTATTTCCACTAATATAATAGTAAAATTATCTTTTATATCCTTGATTGGTGTATAATTAAATTTGCTTTTATCTTTTCTTGTACATTGTTTCAATTGTTGCCGAGAATTGAATTTGAGCTAGAATGTCATATTCCAAAATTGTTTCTTATTTAAATCTGATAAAAATAATCATAAAAAATCATTTTACATAAATAATTAGTGCATCACTTATAAATAATTAATACATGAAAATAAATGCATTTACCATATTAATATTCTATTTGATTACATAGCCAAAATATAGAATATAGAATACTACAGTTTTGGTTCATACGTATGTTACATGTCACTAAAAAGATTTAGGAAGTGTAAAATTTTAAGATTAATATGATTAAAAATATGAGCATATATCTTCAGTAAATTCCCATGAACACTTCATTTGGGGTGTTGAACTCATGTCGTAACGGTGTCTTATATGCCGTGTCATGTTATAATTTTTCAAAAATTACTTGTGTTGCCGTATCATACCCATACCCGTGTCCGTGCATCCTAGGTAAATTTACAAATATTTAATTATTTTAACTAATTCAAGCATACAATTATCTTTTATATCTTTGATTTCAGGTGTTATTCATTTTGCTTTTGCCTTTTGATGTTTTTGTTGCTAGGGCAACATGACAAATAATGTTACATTCCAAATTAATTGTGTTTTCTTTTAATAATACATATATAATAAAAATAAACATATAAATTCCTTTTGTATAAATAATTAATAGATGAAAAATCAATGCTACATGGAAATTAATTAATACATTGACATAAATGCAAAGTTTTGTTTTTGATGAGGTTGAAGCCTAAATGATGAGAATTCTCATTCCTTCTCAAGGAATGTGCCACTTGGTAGACCACTATGGCTATATTTCCTGCTTTTATATATATATATATATATATATATATATGTGCTGATTTTTAAACTTTGTGTCATTCAGTCATATACTCATATCATCATAAGCACCCCTCAATTTATTTACCTTGCTTTTAACATCTCAGGTAGAAATGTCAGAAATTCGGTCCATTATTTCTGCGACCACTAAAAGAAGCCTTGTGCTTATAGATGAAATTTGCCGAGGAACAGAAACAGCAAAAGGGACTTGTATTGCTGGTAGCATTATTGAAACTCTTGATAAAATTGGTTGTTTGGGTGTTGTATCCACTCATTTGCATGGAATATTTACGCTGCCACTCAATACCAAGAACACTGTTTACAAAGCAATGGGAACAGTATCTGTTGATGGCAAAACAAAACCAACACTGAAGTTGATAGACGGGATATGTAGAGAAAGCCTAGCATTTGAAACAGCTAAAAAGGAGGGGATTTCTGAATCAATAATCCAAAGAGCTGAAAGCCTGTATCTATCAGCTTATGTAAAAGAAGTTGTTTCAGCAAAAAATGACTCAGAACTAGTGGACGTTTGTACTAATATGAGTATTAATGGTTCTGATGAATCTCACTTTCAGTCGAGAAGAATTAGAGAAGGAGTTGCCCATAATTGGACAGGGTCAACAAACCAAACAGAATTTCTACAGAAGGAAGTTGAGAGTGCTGTCACAGTAATATGTCAGAAGAAGCTGATTGAGCTCTACAAGAAGAAAAACATGTCAGAACTTGCTGAGGTACACTGTGTCCTAATTGGTGCTAGGGAACGGCCACCTCCATCAACAATAGGTGCTTCAAGTGTCTATGTGATGCTTAGACCTGACAAGAAATTATATGTTGGAGAGGTACTTCTCTTTTGACATTCTTTTCTCCTTTTTTGTTCCTGTTAATTATGAGTTCATACTCAGAAAGTTGTCCTGAAAGTTTTTTTCAAGAATGATTAAATACATCATGCCATGATATCATGATGAGGGTTTGTTTTGGTTACTGGCTGAAAAGTGCCATAAAGAAAATTTTATTGGTATTTCTGCTATTTCAGCAAGATAACCCAAGCATCCTTAGCTCAAAATATGGTGCAATGTATTTGTCTTCACTCTCTGGCGCAGTCAATTTATTGATGTCATTTTATAATCTGATATGCCTTTTTTTTTCCTGTACATATTAAACTATCAGCTATAATGCTAAATTAACTTTTTCAAAAACTTTTGCTCTAGACCGATGATCTCGAGGGCCGAGTCAGTGCCCATCGTTCAAAGGAAGGGCTGCAGAATGTGTCTTTTCTTTATTTTGTAGTCCCTGGAAAGAGCCTGGCTTGTCAACTGGAAACTCTTCTCATCAACCAGCTTCCTAATCAAGGGTTCCGACTAGCCAATGTGGCCGATGGTAAGCACAGAAATTTTGGCACATCCGTCTCCATAGAAAGTGTGCCCGTTTGTTCATGATGCTACAGCCCATGATCCCATGTGCAACCCTTAGCTAGTCAGTCAAGAAAGAGGTAGTCGACCTTGATTTGTTATTGTATGTAATTAAAGGTAAAAAAAACAAGTGGATTTGTCTTTCCAATTTTATCGGATATCCCTAAAGCGACAAGCAAGAGGGTGTGAAATTGATCTGAAGTGGCAGCAACAATTTTGTCTCTGTTGCTCCACTTGAAGCGTAATGTCTTCATGCTTCACCCCCAGTAAGTTGGGTGAGATTTTGTAATTTGACATGTAATCTCGCTGTAAGTAATGCCTACATGTACATAAAGCTTTTGTTTATTTCATTTTGTCCATTCTTTCCTTTGTTCACTTCTTTTTCGAGTTTCGACTGTATTTGACCAATTTTACCAAGTTTTGAACTTGGTTGAGTGCTAAGTCTAATATGGCTTGGAAGGAGAGCATATTGAGGTAGTATAACAATGACTAGGCTCGTCGTAGCCGGTGACCATCTGCTGGCGACGTGCACAGTCCTACCAAACTCCTATTATTGTTAGTAAATGGACAATGAATCTCACACGAGGTTTCAATGATGGGCAAATAATGAGAAATTATCATGTTCTTTGGGCTGATTAAGCAATGTTTTGCAGCAAACTTATTCATGGGTTTAATGATTCGCAAAATGTAGTCCTCAAAAAATTAACTCATCATTCTTGGGTTGTTGCCTCTGACTACGGTGGCAATTGGGTGGGGTTAACTCATCATTCCTGGGTTGTTGCCTCTAACTCATCATTCTTGGGTTGTTGCCTCTGACTACGGTGGCAATTGGGTGGGGTTAACTCAGCATTCTTGGGTTGTTGCCTCTGACTACAGTGGCAATTGGGTGGGTTGGGAAGATTTTGGGTCGGGTATATAATTACTCATTTACCCATTTATTACCCAATTAAAAAAAATTTAAATACCTATTACCCACTCAACCCATCTAATTACTAAACACGCTCATTTAACCAATTGTTAGATTTTACAAACACTTAAAACTTATAAAATTACCCTTAAAAAAAAAAAAAACTAATGAAATTACTATGAAAACAATCAGGATTCATTCTTTTAAACCTTCCTACATTTTCCTAGCAACTAAACAGAGAGTTTTCACACACTTCAAATTGCACAGTAAAACAATCATAATAACAATAATTGCAATACAAATTTTTGTTCTAATACCCTGAAATTCACAAATTTTCTGCAAATGATTCACCGAATTTCACAAAGTTCACTAAATCATGCTTGAAAGTTCATATATTTCACTTTCCCTTACATTTTCTCTGCCACCAGACAAAGTTGACACACACCTCACTTCAAATAGCAAATTTCAAAAGTAAAGCAAAAGAAACAAGTACAAGAATAAGAGAGAAAGTGAGTAGAATCGGTATTGTCTCCATTAAAAAGGAGATTGAGAACTAGAAAGTCGATTTGGCAAGTCAAGGAAAATCAAGTCGATTCAAGTTCATCTCTAATGCTCTCGGGAGGTTCTGTTTCTCATCCATGAGCTCCAATGAGTTCATCTCCAGCGCTGTCATAAGATCTTTGAGAATCTAAGAAGGAAAAGTGTGCGAGAGAGAAAGAGAGAGAGAAGGTTAGAGGCTTAGGACTTGTTTGGTAGCTGAGAAAATGAGAAGAAAATCAAAGATAAAATTTTTCTCTATAGAGTTTAGAAGCAAGAGATAGTACACCCGGAGTTGAATTGGTTTTGGTTTTAGTTTTTAAAACGCCTTTTAGGTTTTAGATTTTAGACGGGTAATGGGTTGATGAATTTGGGTAAAAATTACCACCCCTACTTCTAACAGTGTGGTTCTGAGATTCACTTAACTTTGTGACTAACATCTATAAATTAAAGTTATGAAATAGGCTTGATACCATTAGAATACTAATACAACCAACCTATGTGATTTTGTTTGTTAAAATATACCTTTTTTCTTTTATGTATTAGTTTTAATGAATTTTTGCATCTCCTTTTGAGTATTATATAACTTTTTATGAATTTATGCTGACTAATGAGATGACATAATTAAAAAATTAAGATAGTGGTATAAAGGGTTACCAAATAGCTCATTGTACACGGCTCACCAGGCTAATGGGCAGCTCGATCTATTGTTATTGAGGCCCTTGAGTAGCCTACTAGCCTAGGGGTCAAGCCGTGGGCTAGTGTTTATGCCCATGGGTGCCCGTTGGCCCAACTTGTTGCCTAATCCAATAACTCATAATTAATAACAAAAATATATACAAGGAGTATGAAGAATTGATCTTAAGACATTATAGAGAAATTTCTTAAGAGAACTCCCTCAATTACTATGATACTTAAAGTGATTGTGTTAAATATAGTTTACTAAATATATATTTTCTAGTAGTCTAACAACTTTGAATTAACCATTTGACATTTTTTTATTATTAAAGATTAAAAAAAAAAACCATTTAACGCCTTAATAAAAAAAATTAAATAAGTTTTTATCAACAAAACAAAAAATTAAATAGATTTGATCATTAAAAAAATTTATTTAAGTATTAAATTCTTTGACTCTTCCTTTTAAAAAAATATAGATTATTCCCTTATAAAAAAAAATTGTTATAAAAAATAATAAAATAAAATACAAACACAAGCCCATGGATAGCCCATTAGGCCTAATTCGCTAAAGACAAAATGAGCATTGCTTATGAACAAGGTTATGGGCTGGAGTTTTTTCTTTCGGCATAACCCGACTCAGCTCATTAACTAGTTAATAGCCCACTATGCCCAGCTGTGAGAGACCGCGCCCCCGGCCCGTTTTTATGATGGGTTGGGCCAAACTCACGTGAATGGGTGGAGTTGTGTTATTGCCTCTCAAAGTGGAGGTTCGACTAGTTATATTTTTCCCTTTAGATTAAGGGTTTTACAATGGAGTCGCCACTTATTTAATTATTGGAAAAATAAGAAAATCATGAATGAAAAATTCCTCATTTTATTAATTTGAAATTGAATTTACATTGATCATAGGAAAATTACATGACTTTGGTCCTAGATACAATCTAAGATAAAGTACATGGTTTTATTTCCTAGTTACAATCTAAAAATCAAAAATTACATGGATAAGTATTTGATCTACTAACCCTTGATCTAAGCTCGGAGGCTATGTTACAAGATAGGAAGGTGTTAGGCACCCACCTTGCCCGGTGAAACCGGTCTTCTAGACTATGGTGGCCAATATTCATATCACATTATCCAATATGTCAATCAATTTGTATGTTGAATTTAATGTGTGTGCATGTGATAAACCCTAATTCAATTTATTAAGCATGACGTTTGGATTAAAAAATGAACTCTAGTGAATGTGTGTGGATAGTGATAACCTAGATTCAAGGATTTGAAAGAATTACTAAACAAACATGTTTTTCATATTTTTGATGTGGATTTAAGATTAAATCTAGTGATATGCATGAACATGTGATGAACAACTAAGAACATGTGAAGAACACATAAGAATAATTAAGAACATTCAAACATATTCAAGAGAATTATCATGTTTTAATCTTAAATTCTCATCATGACAATATAAGCAAACAGTTAGGGAAGGGGATTATACTTTCATGCAAGATCCATGTAATGGAGGATGAGATTCTTGATGGAGGTCCTAAGGGTGGAGGAAAAGAAGAACTAGGAGAGGGAGAGCGAGTCTCACTCAATACCTTGAGTCTCAGGAAGACCAAGATATGACAAGACTACTCAACTTCACTAGAACTCAAGAGAAGAGAAGAGAGGGGGATTTTTATTTTTTATTTTTTTTGTCTTGGAATGAAGGAGAGGGGGGTTTATATAGTAGTGGTGGAGGAAATATGAATGGAAGGCCATTTAATGAGAGTTGACAAGGAATCATGAACCTAGACCTCATTTTAGCTTTTGGAGAAATCTGGTGCATTAAATGGAAAGATTGGTGGGAGTGAGGAGCAAGCCAAAATTCGGTTTTCCCGTAGCTGCTGTCACAGCCTATAGAGCCAACTTTGAAAAATCATATATGCCTCAATTCTGATCGGAATTGTCTCATTCTTGTGCTCAAATTGAAGCCCCGGATGTCTAGTTTCTGGGAAAAATAACCTCATTCACAGATTCAAAATATTTTGAGAGATATCAATGAAATGGTAAGCAGAGGTCATTTGTTAGAAAATGGTATCAGCACAATTAACATTAATAGGTCTCCAAATTAGCTCCCAATTAATATTAAATGGCTCCAATCACTCCCATTTCAGACTTAATTGGCTCTAAATTTACTCTAATTAAAAGATAATTGCACAAATTACTCATTGAATAATTAATATTTAACTATCTAGTTAATTAGATGTATGCAACTCTACCATAAAATGTAGTCCTAACCAATCAAATTATGACACATCATCGATCTCAAATTGATTATATTTATAACCAATTGAAATCAATTTTTCATAATCACATATAGTCAGACTCAATTTGTAATAGTGTATCTCAGCCATTAAAACTTGATTTGATGATAACTTTCAATCTAATGGTCCGATTAGGGCTCATGACCAGTCGATTTGATCGTTACAACATCAAGATCATTTTGGTAAAATGAGATTAAGGATCTAATGACCAGAATCAAGATGCATATTTCCAATGTGAAATTACCCTTTTACCCTTCATGTGAGGTTAAATACGGGTTGCAAAATAGGGTGTCAACAGAATGCCCCTCATTGGAAGAGCTTGAAAAGCGAATGCCAATGTATGAAAGAGACACCTAACTTTGCAATCAGTATTTAACCGTGGTGAATGTATGATGCATGTAAATAAAAATGCAGACGGTCATGTTCTGGATCAAAATGTGGACCGAATCTCGAGGGAGATTGCCTACGTACCTCTTAGTGGGAGGATCAGGTCTAAACGTAGTTCATGCATGCAACATTTTTTTTTTTTTTTTTTTTGGAAAAGAAAAAAAAATTTGAGTACAAGACATGCTTACCAGGGGTCTGATGGATTGGTCTGATGGATTGAAGTTTGGACGTGCTTCCTAGAGGTCCGATGGATTGAAGTTTTAGACGTGCTTCCCAGAGGTCCGATGGTTTGAAGTTTGAACGTGCTTCCCAGAGGTCCAAGGACTTGAATTTTTGGACGTGCTTCCCAGAGGTCCAATGGATTTGAATTTGGACGTGCTTCCCAGAGGTCCGATGGATTGAATTTGGACGTGCTTCCCAGAGGTCCAATGGATTTTAATTTGGACGTACTTCCCAGAGGTCTGATGGATTGAAGTTATGGACGTGCTTCCCAGAGGTCCATTGAAATTGAATTTTGGACGTGCTTCCCAGAGGTCCATTAAAATTGAATTTTGGACGTGCTTCCCAGAGGTCCGATGGTTTGAAGTTTAGACGTGCTTCCCAGAGGTCCAATGGATTTGAATTTGGACGTGCTTCCCAGAGGTCCGATGGATTGAATTTATGGACGTGCTTCCCAGAGGTCCATTGAAATTGAATTTTGGACGTGCTTCCCAGAGGTCCGATGGATTGAAGTTTGGCAAAACGGCTTCCCAGAGGTCCGATGGATTATTTTGGACGTGCTTCCCAGAGGTCGATGGTTTGAAGTTGGACGCTTCCCGAGGCCATTGAAATTGAATTTGGACGTGCTCCCAGAGTCCGATGATTTGAATTTTGACGTCTTCCAAGGTCCGATGGATTGAAGTTATGGACATGCTTCCCAGAGGTCCATTGAAATTGAATTTTGGACGTGCTTCCCAGCGGTTCGATGGTTTGAAGTTTAGACGTGCTTCCCAGAGGTCCATTGAAATTGAAGTTTGGACGTGCTTCCCAGAGGTCCAATGATTGAAGTTTTGGATGTGCTTCCTAGAGGTCCGATGGATTGGAATCTTGGACGTGCTTCCCAGAGGTCCAAAGATTTGAATTTTGGACGTGCTTCCTAGAGGTCCGATGGATTGAAGTTTTGGATGTGCTTTCCAGAGGTCCGATGGATTGAAGTTTTGGACGTGCTTCCCAGAGGTCCGATGGTTTGAAGTTTGGACGTGCTTCCCAGAGGTCCAATGGATTGAAGTCTTGGACGTGCTTCCCAGAGGTCAGATGGTTTGAATTTTGGACGTGCTTCCCAGAGGTCCATTGAAATTGAATTTTGGACATGCTTCCCAGAGGTCCGATGGAATTGAAAGGTATTATTCATATCGATGTGTGTGGGCCTTTTACCCTAATACCTGCAAAATAAATACTTTCAATTAGTAACAGAGTTATTCATTGAAAAGACTTTGGCATACCTGGCGAATGCCCCTAGTTTGAGACATATTCCATGCTTCGATGAATGTTGAGGATGGACAATTGACTTGATGTTGCACCACTGGAGAATATGGAAGAGGATGATAGCTTTCTGTTCTTGAAGAAGAATTTAATGAAGATTTTTTTTTTTTTTTTTGAATTTGGAAATCTTGAATTTTTGAAGGAATTGAAAATTTTGATTTATAATTTTTTTTTTTTTTTGAAAAATTTGGAAATCTTGAATTTTTTCAAGGAATTGAAAATTTTGATTGATGATGTTTTTTTTTCTTTTTGAAAGCAACCTAAGAAGTACGAGCCCAATGCCCCTAGTCCCAAGGCCCTTTTTGAAAATTTCCTTCTTTTTTATTTTTTTTTGAAATATGAAGATTTGTTCATTATCAAAAAGAAGGTGAAGATGAAGATGGAGTAAAAGTGATGAAGATTTATTCATGATGATTTTTTTTTTTTTGAAAACATATCCTTTGAATGAGAATAACTTTGGTTGGAAGTCGATGCAGATTGCTGGATAAGTCCTTGCTTAATCCAATGCCCCTAGTTTGGGGCATATTCCATGCTTAGATTGAAGTTGAATTCATTTGATGTTGTGACCATTAGGGAACATGAAAGAAAATCATAGTCCGCCATCCTTGGTTCCTACAAAAAGGCTTTCTTTCTCTAGCTTGTTAGAAACCAATTATCATGAAATTTTGCACACAATATAAATAGGTCAATGCTCTAAGTTTAAACATGCTTAAAAAAAAAAACATGCTTAATGCAAAACAAACGAGTTTAGCCTAACATACACCCAAACAATTTTGTCACATTATTTTGACTTTGTTCTCCAAGGTTGTTTGGGTGAATGGGACCGGGCCTTTGCAAGGCTGCCTACGTACCTCTGTCATAGAGGATCAGGTCAAGACGTAGTTCAAGTGAACTAGATTTTGGAAAAGAATGATTTATTTATTTATTTATTTTTTTTTTTTATAATTATGAACAAGAGGTGATTCTTTGAACAACCATTTTGGCAAATCAAAGCGTTTAAGAATCGAACAAATCTCTTTGATTAGGAAGGATTAAGATCATTAAACTCATGTAATCAAATTTGCTTCATCCTTTTGAACATCGTCAGATTAAGTCTCCAAACGCAATCAAGAAATGAAATGTGATAATATTTATGAATCACATTGTTGGGTGCAAACAAGGAGAGTGCTCCAAGTTTGGAAGTTCTTTTGAGTCATTTTAAGGATTTGAGAATTTGAGAAATTTTTTCTCGGACATGTCATCCTATGGGGTTTGACAATTTTAAGCATTTTTCCTTTTCAACTCAAGAGAAAATATTATTAGAGTTTAAGATGCGCCTACAATTAGCAAGACTTCAAGGAGGTCTTATTCATGGGTTGTAATGTACGCCGGGTTTGGGTTATGAAATGAAAGATATAAAAGGCTCAAAATTCCCTATGATGTTTCCCCCAAGTATGCATTACTTGAAAATCAAGTATTGAAGGAGTTTTCCCATTTCTTCTTTGTCATCTTCGCACTAGTCTTCATTGGTCACTTGTATCAACAATTGTTTTTATGCTCATTCCTCTTGAATCATACCTCAGGACTTTCATCTTGTAAAATTCTTTTTCTTTTTCTTTTTTAGGTTGCTTCTTCAAGTTTCCAACTTGGTAGGATTTTCCAATTTTTTTTTTTTCTTTGGCCCTAACTTTTGCCTAGACCGCCCTTTTGGGTTTTCAGCCTAGCGGACTTTTTTTCTTTTTTTTCTTTTTTTTCTTTCTTTCTCTTTTTTTTTTTAGTCTTTCATCTCTTGATTGAATGAACTTTTGGGGACCTTTTTCCCTCCTTGTATTTCTCAGCTTAATGATTTTTGGTCATTTTGATGCACTCTCTAGACTTCTTTCTTACCTCAATGCACTTGCACCTTTTTGTGCTTGATGAATCTTTTCCTTTTTTGATGAAATCTCTTTTAGATGAATCTTGTATTCCTCTTGGTATGATGAATTTTAGGCTCTTCAAACTTGATGCACACCTTTTTGTTTTCTCTCACATTGATGGAATTTCATTTCTTTTTCCTTGATTGAGTGAAAACTCCTTTTACTTTGATGATCTCTTATCTTTAGCTTAATGAATTCTCCACTTGTCTTTCATGTCTTCTAGGAGAGCTTTATCAATTAGCTTCAAAACTATATGGTCAACTCCTTCTTAACATGAGATTTAAGCATGCATACTTTGAATTTTCCCACCCTAGGTTTAGATTTTAGTGGGTTCATGCAAAAAAAGAGGCTAAGTGTTTAAAGGCTCAAATGGGCTAGCAATGGATAATGATCATTCTAGGTGTTAAGGTATAATCTTGTTTTACCAAAGACGGCCTCCTATCCCTAGTAATGCTTGCTTGTAGGCACAGTGACTTGAGCTCTTTTAATAAATTCCTCTTAAAAGAAAAGGTATGAATGCTCTATTGGAGACACAAAAGTTTTCAGAAATTTGGAATGAATGCATGAGCTTTTTGAACTTTCTGATGGATAGATTTTCTTTGATTGCCTTGTAAGACCATTTCTTCTTATATTCTAAGTCAAGTAGCAAAGTCTTTACATGGATCAAATGAAATTAATCCTTCCTTGGTACAAGTTGATTGCTCAAACTTTTAAACATCAAGATTCTAAAAATGTTTTGTCCAAGGGATCCTCATGTACCATTTTGAAAAGGAGACTTCTTTTTTTTTTTTTTTTTTTTTTTTTTTTTTTTTTTGATCTTGAAAGAAAGAAAAAAAAATTGGGTCTTTTTTAAAAAAGTCACTAGGAAGTTCAATGCCCCTAGTTCAAGGAATTTTTTTTTTTAAATGACTTAAGGGCTCAATGCCCCTTGTCCAAAGGCTTTTTTCATTTGAAAATTTTTCTACTTTTTTTTTTGGGAAATTTGGAAATCTTGAATTGTTTTTTTTTATTATATATATACACAAACAAAGCTCATTAAATGCTACATGAAAAATTTGAATTCAATGAAACATAGAAACATGGAATAAACAATCAAACTTTAAGCTTAATCATGATGTTGCAAACCAAATGTAGAGTGAGGCAAAGTTGGGCCACTTTCTTCCTCTTGGTCCATTGAGGATGCTTGAGGCTTGGTGTGCTTGAACCTTGATTATGATGAAATGGCTTGGGCTTTCACTTGGAAGGCTTGAACCTTGATTTTGATCTCTTGGTATCTGCTTGAAATGGCTTGGGCTTACACTTGGAAGGCATGCATCTTGTGAGCTTTTGGCCTTTGATGTTGATCATGCGTATACACCTTTGATGGGCTCAAGTGTTGGGCTTAGACTCATTCAAGAAACAAATTGGGCTTCCATTTCAAGTAGAGTTCAATCTTAGGCTTTTGGGTTTGAGTTCATTCACAACATACAATGTTCAAACAATCATGATGGGCTCAAGCGTTGGACTTGAGTCATCATGGTTCAAACAACGGCCAAACAAATGCGTAATGAAATGCAATTTACATGGACCGACCTAAAGGTAGGTTCTATGGGTCATTACAACATGGGTAGAAGGAAGGTTAAAGGTCCCCACAAGCTAGGACATCGTACCTCCCAACTTGTGACGCTAGGAGCGCCGCGTTGGTCCGAACGGTACAATTTGTCCCTATGAACCACCATGGCATAACCATGATGATACTTGTCGCGGTGGGTGGTAGGTTCACCGCTGGGTATGTGAGTCTCAGGAAAACCACAATCCACGGCTAATACTACCGGGCTTCCGGGCTAGCACACAAATAAAATAAATTTCATTCAAGCAAATGATGCATGAAATGCAATACAATGACATATTAGACATATTATATACGAAAAGTAATAAACGAACAATGACATGGTTGGCCACCATAACCTAATTGAAGCTTAGCCCTCAATATTCCCCAGTGGAGTCGCCACTGTGAGAGACCGCGCCCCCGGCCCGTTTTCATTTGAAATGTGTTGGGCCAAACCCACGTAAATGGGTGGGGTCATGTTATTGCCTCTCAAAGTGGAGGTTCGACTAGTTATATTCTTCCCTTTAGATTAAGAGTTTTACAATGGAGTCGCCACTTATTTAATTATTGGAAAAATAAGAAAACCATGAATGAAAATTCCTCATTTTATTAATTTGAAATTGAATTTACATTGATCATAGGAAAATTACATGGCTTTGGTCCTAGATACAATCTAAGATAAAGTACATGGCTTTGTTTCTTAGTTACAATCTAAAAATCAAAAATTACATGGATAAGTATTTGATCTACTAACCCTTGATCTAAGCTCGGAGGCTATGTTACAAGATGGGAAAGTGTTAGGCACCCACCTTACCCGGTGAAACCGGTCTTCTAGACTATGGTGGCCAACATTCATATCATATCATCCAATATGTCAATCAATTTGTATGTTGAATTTAATGTGTGTGCATGTGATAAACCCTAATTCAATTTATTAAGCATGACATTTGAATTGAAAAATAAACTCTAGTGAATGTGTGTGGATAGTGATAACCTAGATTCAAGGATTTGAAAGAATTACTAAACAAACATGTTTTTCATATTTTTGATGTGGATTTAAGATTAAATCTAGTGATATGCATGAACATGTGATGAACAACTAAGAACATATGAAGAACACATAAGAACAATTAAGAACATTCAAACATATTCAAGAGAATTATCATGCTTTAATCTTAAATTCTCATCATGACAATATAAGCAAACAGTTAGAGAAGGGGATTATATCTTCATGCAAGATCCATGTAATGGAGGAGGAGATTCTTGATGGAGGTCCTAAGGGTGGAGGAAAAGAAGAACTAGGAGAGGGAGAGTGAGTTTCACTCAATACCTTGAGTCTCAGGAAGACCAAGATATGACAAGACTACTCAACTTCACTAGAACTCAAGAGAAGAGAAGAGAGGGGGATTTTTTGTGTGTCTTGGAATGAAGGAGATGGGGGGTTTATATAGTAGTGGTGGAGGAAATATGAATGGAAGGCCATTTAATGAGAGTTGACAAGGAATCATGAACCTAGACCTCATTTTAGCCTTTGGGAAAATCTGGTGCATTAAATGGAAAGATTGGTGGGAGTGAGGAGCAAGCCAAAATTCGGTTTTCCCGTAGCTGCTGTCACAGCCTATAGAGCCAACTTTGAAAAATTATATCTGCCTTAATTCTGATCGGAATTGTCTCATTCTTGTGCTCAAATTGAAGCCCCGGATGTCTAGTTTCTGGGAAAAATAACCTCATTCACAGATTCAAAATATGCTGAGAGATATCAATGAAATGGTAAGCAGAGGTCATTTGTTAGAAAATGGTTTCAGCACAATTAACATTAATAGGTCCCCAAATTAGCTCCCAATTAACATTAAATGGCTCCAATCACTCTCATTTCAGACTTAATTGGCTCTAAATTTACTCTAATTAAAAGATAATTGCACAAATTACTCATTGAATAATTAATGTTTAACTATCTAGTTAATTAGGTGTATGCAACTCTACCATAAAATGTAGTCCTAACCAATCAAATTATGACATATTATCGATCTCAAATTGATTATATTTATAACCAATTGAAATCAATTGTTCATAATCATATATAGTCAGACTTAATTTGTAATAGTGCATCTCAGCCATTAAAACTTGATTTGATGATAACTTTCAATCTAATGGTCCGATTAGGGCTCATGACCAGTTGATTTGATCGTTACAACATTAAGATCATTTTGGTGAAATGAGATTAAGGATCTAATGACCAGAATCAAGATGCATATTTCCAATGTGAAATTACTCTTTTACCCTTCATGTGAGGTTAAATACGGGTTGCAAAATAGGGTGTCAACAGTTAGACCTCATGTCACCTTAGTTTAAACTCTATGGTCATAATCCAGATATCTTTTCTCTTAAAGTATTTGGCTGTGCTTGTTACCCTTACCTCAGACCATACAGTCAACACAAACTTAATCACAGAACAGCAGAATGCATCTTCTTAGGCTATTCCAATGTTTCTAAGGGATACTCGTGCCTTGATTTACTCACTAACAAGTTGTATACCTGCAGGCATGTGTTGTTTAATGAGCACAAATTCCCTTTTTCCTCTTACATCTCCTTTTGTCACACCTTCTCACCCACCAACTCCAGACATATGGCTGTCCAATCTCTTATACCTTCACTCTTCCAATCAACCTTCTATCCTAGGTCCCTACACATCTGATTCTTCTTCTTTTCCCATACATGTCTCTACTCCTATCCCATCTGTATCTAGTCCCAGTTTTGCTCTTATTCCTAGTTCCTCATCTTAGTCTCCCTCTCCATCTCCATCCCAATCTCAGCCTATACACTTACCTACCACTTTACAACCTACTGCCTCAACTCCTTCTCCTTCCTTGCCACTTGCTCCTCCACAAAATACTTCAGCTTCTACTCTTATTTCTACTCAAGCACCTATCAATTCCCATCCTATGACCACCAGATCTAAGAATGGTATCACTAAGCCTAAAATTTGTTTTAAGGCTATGCTTGACTACACTCATACTGAACTTCTATCCTACAAGGTTGCTTCTAAGTTTCCTCAATGGGTTCAAGCTATGGATGCAAAATTTTTTGCCTTACAAAGACAGAAAACTTGGTCTCTTGTTCCTGCTCCTATTGGCATCAATTTGGTGGGGTGTAAGTGGGTGTATAAGCTGAAATTAAATAGTGATGGAACCATTGCTCACTATAAAGCTAGATTGGTTGCAAAGGGCTTTCATCAACAGGCAGGTGTGGACTACACTAAGACATTCAGTTCAGTTGTGAAACCAGCTACAGTGAGGCTTGTTCTTTCAATAGCAGTGAGTCTTCATTTGCCTCTCAGGCAATTGGATGTCTCCAATGCCTTCCTCCATGGTTTTCTAAAGGAGGAAGTCTACATGGAGCAGCCACCAGGCTATGTGGATCGTCGCTTTCCTCATCATGTCTGCAGGCTGCATAAATCTTTGTATGGCTTGAAACAAGCCCCTAGAGCCTGGTTTGACAGATTTGCCTCTCAATTGTTGCATCTTGGTTTTGAAGCTTCCATGGCAGATTCCTCTTTATTTGTGTATCACTCTCATCAAATCATCATTTATCTCCTTGTGTATGTTGATGACATTATCATCACAGGCAACTCATCTTCCCAAGTCTCTCATCTTGTCACTTCTCTTAGTCAAGCTTTTGAGCTTAAGGATTTGGGTGCTCTTTCCTATTTCTTAGGCATTCAAATTATGCCTTCAAGATTTGGGCTCACCTTATGCCAGTCCAAATATGCCTCAGATGTGCTTCACAAGTTCAAAATGGAGAATTCCAAGCCCAAAAAGACTCCTTGCTGTCCTAATGTGCGTCTTACTCCTTTTGATGGTTTTGTTTTACCTGATCCCTCTGAATATAGGAGCATGGTGGGTGCTCTCCAATACTTGACTTTCACACGCCCTGATTTAGCTTTTAGTGTGCATCTGCTTTGCCAGTTTATGCATCATCCCACTACTTCTCATTTGGAGGTAGCCAAGCGTGTTCTTTGTTATGTGAGGGGTATTTTGCATTTTGGCATACATCTTGCTCCAGGTCCTCTCACCTTCTCAGCCTTCTCTGACGCAGATTGGGCTGGTGACCCCACTAACAGAAAGTCTACTACTGGCATGTTGATTTTCCTTGGCTCAAGCCCAATTTCTTGGTCTTCCAAGAAACAATCCACTGTTTCGCGTTCTTCTACAGAGGCAGAGTATCGTGCCTTGGCTTCACACACTCTTCAAAGAACTCAAGCTGTTTCTTCCTCACATTCCCATACTTTGGTGTGATAACAATTCTGCTATTGCTTTGGCCTTTAATCCTGTGTTTCATTCCAGAACCAAACACATTGAGGTTGACTACCATTATGTGAGGGGCTGTGTTCTTCGGAGTACTTTGGGGATCAAGTTCATCTTTGACCGTGACAATTTCGCTGATATTTTTACAAAACCCTTGCCTGGTCCCCGTTTTCTAGTTTTGCGTAACAAACTCTTGGTTGACTCTGCCTCAAGTTTGAGGGGGGATGTTGAGAGTAGTTCCAGAAGAAGTCCCAAAGGTCAACAGAGCATGCCCAACGGCTAGTTTCCAATGGCTACTTCAAGAATTCATCAGAATGATGCCGTTCTGGTCACACGAAGACTTGTGAATATATTTAATGAAATGCTGCGTTTATACTTACTGAAACGTTGCTTTTTATATGTCTGTTATTATCCATGTGCTACGCTGTGTTTTGTATAGCTATTGTTGGATAAGCTAAGTCTGTTAGGCAGTCTATTAAGTAGTTTTTAACAGTTACTTAGTTCCTAATTACTCTCTGCACTTTACAGATCAATCCCGTGAATTCAGGGATCCCTGATGAGGCCATTGTTGATCCTTGTGTATATATATATTGTACATCACTGAAATGAGCAGTAAAGCAGTCATTCACCATAATTTTTCTTCTTCTCTCTCTCAAACTTGCTCTCTTTTCTCTCTTAGTTTGTAGCTTCTTTCTGAGTGATTTACTGTGTGAACACCATTGTTGTAATCTGTAAAGCTTGGGTTGAATCTTTTCATCATGGACTGCTTTTATGCTGTTATGGATTGGTTTAAGCAATTCACATCAACAATTTATATGGCACTTGTGTCAAGCATATTGGTCTGAATCCCCCACTTCCCGTTTCACTACTTTTCCTTGGGTTTCATCCCCTCTTGGCTTTCTTTGCACTTGTATGCTCATGAGTTTCTTTGTTTTTGTGTGTTATTGTTTTTGGTTTTTGATTTGAAAGATCACAATGATGTCCACATGAAATTCAAGCCCAACAGACCGGAAAGCAAGCTCCTCTACACTCTAGAGAACTTTGCATGTTGACAACCCCAATGACCTGAGCGATCTCTATCTCTCTCTCTCATAAAGATTTTATATATTTTTCTTGTCATCCAAACAGGGCATTAGTTTGTTGAGTGTTTTTGTCCCCCATGAAGTTGTATTTGTTTGTGGGAAAATTGAATAGTTTTGATGAGTATTCTTAGCTCTCTCTTCTGTGTTGTAAGGTTGCTGGCAGAATCGAACCTACGACTTTAAAGCCAACACTGAGTAATCCATCTATTTTTTCCCTCTGAGTTAGCTGTTTTTTTATTTTTTATTATTATTATTATTATTATTATTATTATTATTATTTAGTTAATTGTTTTATTTGTTTATTTAATTCTCTTTTATAGATTGGGATGAAGTGAAATAAATTAATCCAACACCTGGTCAGAGTGATGTTTAACAACTTTCTCATGAAACTATTAACGTTGATTGAATCCGTTTGTTTAGGCGTTTGTGCAGCCTAAACATGCGTTTTAAATCAATTTGTTTTTATAAAGAAGCATAAAATGCTCTTTCAAATACGCGATAGAGTCTAGCTTTTTCACAATTGCCCCTTTTTAAGGTTTCCACAACAATGCAAACAAACGGACTTGCTTATCAGTCACGGAATAAAACGAGGTTTGATTCTCAAAAAATGAACTATCTGGTGAATACAATTTTGAAGATATTAGCTAATATATATGGATTGAGTTCAAATTATACTTGGTGTAACTTTTGACAATATATCAACATCACTTGAAAATTTTTATTGGATGTATTTAATTAGAAATATCAGAGGTTGGTTTGCATTTTACTTTGATACCTTGCAAAGTTTCAAGGTGACCAATGATTGAGTTATTATCAAAGAGTTAATAACATACAATTAACATGAAATTTAGCGTGCATGTTAAGAAAATGAGAACATATTATTCAATGGTTGAATTTTTATAATATTAATCTCCTAAAAAATTAAATGGTGTAACATGAACATAGACTTACACTAGGTGTAACTTGAGCATTTAGATCTTCTAGATTTCCTAGGGTACTCTACCAAATAGATTTTCCTAAATCTTAACAATTTTTTAATGATTTAATGGTCTAGGTTTTGTTATGTTAGCATTCCACTAACAATAATCTTAATTGTTTTGTTTGCAACATTATTTTATTCTTTTAAGAATATTGTTAGTGGAATGCTGACATAGCAGAATCTAGACCATTAAATCATTAAAGTATGGTTAAGATTTAAGGAAATCTATTAATAGAGTACCCTAAGAAATCTAGAGGATCTGAATCCGTAACTTGATCTTAATTTTACACGCACCTAAAATGCATCGGTGTTGAAATATTATGCTCCAATGTGCAAATAGAAACCATCATCATAACAATTTTTGAAATATTGAGTTGGAACTTATGAAATTTTTATTGGTTAAATAGGAAATAAAAATAAAAGAAACTATTACTTTATGCTACATTATTTCCAACAACATAAATGATTAATCAAATATGGGGATAGGTAGCAATGAATATGACGCCTAAACATAAATATAAACACCCCTTCCTCCATGAATTTTCTGGCAATTGATACCAAATACCTAAATAAATGAGACTCTCCTTTTTCTCGAGTAGTTTCTCCTTCTCCTTTTCAAGAGAGGCTATGTCTCTTTGTTGACTCAGTTGATCTTCTTTACATTGATTCGCGATTTTTGGGTTTGTGCTATGTTCTTTTGCTCGTTGCCTTATTACATTGAGATGCGATCTTCATTGTTCCAAATGATCTTCTATATTCTTTATTTCCATACTGATTTGTCGAGTTGGTTTATATTCTCCATAGGACCATACTATAGCCAATTTCCTCTCTTTCTGATCACAAATAGAGGATAGAGTTTTTCTATATATACAATGTATCTCTTTACTCTTCACTTATAATGATAGGATATCGCATGTCTCAACATTTGATGTAAAAATATTTCTCATGCTATAAAATTAATGATTTATTGTTATTGATTTGTACTGGTAGATTAATGCTTTGGATACACAACCCTTCTAATAATAAATTATTCATTAATCTTGTAAAAATAAAATAATAACTTATTTTATCGAACATACAAACAATATTTTGTTTCATGTCAATAGAAATATGATAAATTATTAGAATTTTGCCTCCGAGTTCTTGACTTTTAGGGATTGTTTCATTTTGGTCATTAGAAAAACTTCAATATCAATTTAAACCATACTCCTTATATACCCACTTCAGTGTGCTCCTTGCCATCATCTAACTCTAGAAAAATGTTGATATGGCTAATAAATTGCTTACATGTCACTTAATCACAAATGAAAATATTTAACTGGTTTTAGAAATTCACATCAACAATTTATGTGGCATTTATGTTTAATTTTTTATTTTCCGTTTTTCTTTTAACTTTCATGCAATTTCTTGGTAACCAAACAAGCACACACACCAAAAAATTTCAAAGCGACAAATCAAATGACAAATACCAGCTTAAAATTTCTCAAAATGGAACAATTTAAGCAGAACAATATGAATAACAACACATAAGAAAAAATAATTTACATAAAAAAATCTAAAATATTGTAAGAATTTCTATTTTCAAAGACAAAGAAAACAATTTAACACATTTAATACTAGAAATAGGAAGATGTCAGAAAATGACATTGTGTGAGGGGTTGTTTCTAATATTTGATTTCTTAATCAATTATAAATAACTAGTTGATGTTCCCGTGCAATGCACGGGTACGATGTAAATTTATTTTTAAATATTTTGTAATAAATTATCTTTATGACCATGCATAATACTCAATATGTGATTTAATGCTTGAGGAATTAGTTTCAATTATATTACATGTTATTAAAAATAGAGTAAATATAATTTGTTAAGATTAATATACAAAAGAATATGAACCTAATAATCATATTTTAAATTGTTAAGTTTACTAAAACTAAAATGGCACCTGTGAAGGCTAAATAAAGAAAATGTTCTTCCAAGATAGAAAGATACTTCTATAGAAAAATAAAATAGAAAGATACTTCTATAGAAAAATAAAAATAAAAATATAAAAAGAAAGATACATGGCACAAATTTTGAGTTGCAACATAGGTTCCTGCTTCATTGATTAAGCCTATCAATGCTCTTATGCTATCAAATATTGATATGCATGTCGAAAAAAGTCATAGTTTATAGGACTTCAAAACTTTGAATCCCAGTCATTCTGTTCAGTTTACAAAAACCAAGTGTCAATGTAACTTGACAAAACGCCAAAAAGAAAGACACAAATAGGTAATTTAAGAATTTACTTTGATCAAAACTCCGAAAAAAAGAACTTATTAATCAGAATCATGTTTTATGAGTACATCAAGGGTGACATCCAAAAACCCCATATTTGTTTATTTTTAACATCCCCTAGGGGAAAAAATCACAGAGGTTATAGCAAATTTTGAGAAAATTAGTAACTTATCAAAATAAATCACTCAATGCAACATGTATTATAAGTGTTAATGAACCAGTGTTTTAGACAGTAAATTAGAAATCATCCTCCTACCTATTTTTGCAATAAATTTATTAGAATTATTACATGCTTAGGGTTCTTCAACATACGGATTGAATCTAATGATTGGAAATTGATATCAACATAAAAACTTCTACAAATGTAATAGTGATCATAAGGGTCCACACTGGAAGTGCATCTGCCATAGAGGATAAAAGAAAATAAATCAATGAAAAGGTAACAATAATAATATTTAAAAAAAGAAAGAGTCAAAACAAATGAAATACAAAGTGGAAAACATAGAATCATACTCATATCAAACCACCATGGAGTATATGGAGCAACTGAAACTTTTCTTCTTTGGAAGCATTTTAGAGAGATATAGTATGTTGGGCTATTGGTCTTTTTTTTTTTCCTTAAACTAATCAAAGATAACTTGCATTAAATACTATTCATATTCATTACATCAGTGTTTAGCTAATCAATAATCAAGTCACACCAATAAATACGCATGCTGATTCGCCTCTCACCTAGAACTGCTTTACCTTCCATGGATTGAACAGATTCGTTCTTAATATTGTGTCCTCCACCATAGCTCCCAGCATGAATTATCTTCTTCCTCAGATCACAGCTTGTCAAAAAAAACTTGCTAAATCACCCTCTAAGATGATATCTCTTGCACCTATTCCAATTGCAAAAACTTGCTAAATCGCCCTCTAAGATGATATCTCTTGCACCTATTCCAATTGCAAAATTAATAGCTTGGCCAACTGCTGCTAGTTCTGCCTCCTCCAGATCCATAATTGCTCTCCCTTTGTAACTCAATGTGGCAATGAGCTACCAATTATCATCTCGTATAAAGACTCCTACTCCAAATGTGCTTCGTTCTTTAAACATTGCTCCATCAAAGTTTATCTTGAAGGACATCCCTTGCAGCAAAACATATAGCCTCTTTGGCCATCACACCAGACAATTTGTACTGTTATTTGAAAAGCCATTAATTTCTTTAATTGCACAACATCCACACTATCACAAAAAGTTCCTCCACCACCTCTTCTTCTTTCCCTTCTAAAATTTTCCTGCAAGTTTAATGACAAAAATGTTTGACGAAGAGAATATATTGATTGGAAAAATATGTAGAGAAAAAATATCAAATCAACCAATCCATTGTAATTAACCCTTGCAATTCTGCATTAATTTTGCATTGAATCTCTTAAACATGTAAAGTGATAAACGCATACCAAAGATATGAGTTGTTTGGCTAATTTAATGTGTAAAAATTCCTTTCACTAATTAGCCAAATCCCTTTTACCCATTTTGTCAAAAGACTTTGATATAAGTTGAATTGAACCACCATAATCTTTGTTCCAACCAAAAAATAATTTTCAAGGAAATCAACCTTAAACAGTGTCACAAAATGGGAAGAACATGGCCCATATAAAATATGAAATTTCACATATCACATCAAAAAGAAATTTTCAATTAACATATGGCATGCAACAATAAGTCAATAACATATAATCAAAATACCAAAAGAATGTATATAGAACACTGCAGATATTCAACTTATTTTGAATTAGAAGATAAAAATCAGATCTGGGAAGGAGAGAGATAGTAAGAGACGGAGTGGGAATGAATCTGAGATGAGAAAAAAAAAATGAGTCAAAGGATTACAAATCACGTCTAAGAGAATTCCATTAAACACGTGACCTGCAACCATTTTTTCTTTTTATAAAGCTGATCTTCCAAATGAAATATGCAAATGAAGGGATAAAAAAATTGCATAAATATGGTGACATGTTTGAATTTGAAAGAAGAATCATTGACCTTCAATTTAAAGCAAGTCAGGCATGGCCTTTGAAGATTGCTTCTTTTGTACCTGTGATAGTCTCTAATTTAGCCGCCAAGTTCTTGTTTTCTTTCTTATTTAGTAGTGATTATCTGTAAGGGGCGAGAGAGAGAGAGAGAGAGAGGTATTAATGGGAAAGAAAATTGGAACGTAAGAAGAAAGAACAACCATTTTATGAAGAATACCAAGCAGAAGGAGAAATGACAGCTAAGTTGCACACATGGCAAGACTTCATGCTCTTGAACTTCAAGGTACGCAACATTGCAACCCCAACAATAATAACTGCCAATATGTTTACCACATTTCCTTGTGTTTAAATGGAATGTTTCAACTTCTTGTGGCTTAGTGACCAAAGTCAAAGCCAAAACTATGGTTTGATACCATCAATTTTATACTAAAGTAGTCCAACCAAAGCAACAGTCATGTAACAATTCTGTAAGTGTCAAGTTTTATATTAAGAAAAATATATGAATAACAATTGTAAATTAGATAGGAATAACCACTTTGACTGATTACCTTAACAGAAATGATAGCATGACCAAGAAGTGGAAACAGATTGGGATGACTGAACAATGAGGAAACACGGATCTCCTCCCTTACCAACTCCAATTGTTTAGTATTCTGAATCATAACTTTTTTCATAGTGTAAGTGCCATCATCTGGACAATAAACCAAATTCAGATCAAAATCAAGATTTCATCCCCTTCCTCATCAACCAACTGGGAAAAAAAAAAAAAAACAAAAAAAACAAAAACAGAAGAACATATGTATATATAGTAAAAGAATGGTGAGGGCCAACTAAGATTATCATTTATTAGTGCAACACCCTGTCATAGTTATTCATATATATAGGGCAAAACAATGATGCAATGGTGCCTTATAAAATTCCCTTTTTATGTATAATAATCATATTCTTTATAAATCTAAACTCTTTATTTAGAATGAATAGTGTTGCATACATGAGACAAACAGTAACTTTTAATTTCTAGTAAAAATAGGGATTCAATGTGTGTGTGATAGATATAGATACATACACACATACACACCCTAAGCATTCACATCAGTTGGTAGGATAATATCAAGTTATCATCAAAGAATAGCTACCAGCTCAGCCTATAAAATAAAATAAAAAATGATATAACGAATTCAATATGAGATTATTAAGCTCATTGTCATTCAAACATCAAGGCCTATAAAATTCAAAAAATTTAATTACATACGCAGATCATCAAATCCCAAAAGCAGATATAAGGAAAAAAGAAAGGAGAAGATAAAAGAACAACAACACCACCCCAGAAAATTAGAAAAATAAAAAAAAATATTTCAAGGTTGCCATATTGTAAGATATAACATCATAGAAAGATGCCATAGTTCCAATAGAATTCCCACATAATAGAATTCCCACATCATAGTATCATATCAAAATACAAAATTCCAATAAGGCCATCATTTGAGAATTAAGATTTGCCCAAATTATCAAATCTCACCATGAAACCATAACAGTACCAACCAAGAAGACCAAAATCCAGAACAAAACTGAATCTAACACAAATACCTAAACCTATACAAATCCATCAATATGTCCAAAACTAAGTCATATTTTAACCCAAATCTAAAAAGGGTAAAAATAAAAAACTTTCCTGGTGGAGGTTTCGAAGATCTAATGGTGTGTTTGCCTATGGTTCTGGCAGTCTAAGGTTGGCGTTGGTGTGAAAACTAACGGTCAAGGTACCCCTTCTGCTTTATTTTACATTGGTCTTAACGGTGTATTAAGATTCCCAAACCTGGTGTAGCCTTTCGCTTTTAAAATGTACATGCATATAATGAACAGGGAAGTTCACCTAATGTCCTAGATAATGTTTCCTAACAATCACCATAAGGAGCTGTTAAATGAAACTGGTGCAATCAATCATAGTAAATATAATTTGTACTAAGTTTCTCTACAATAAGATAGGAATACAACTATATCTATACAGCAGATACACTTGCCAATGCAACTTGGATAGAGTTAGATCCAGAATTACCACTTCAAATAGTTATCTTCTTCTCTAATTTATTTCTCTCTTTTCAATTTCAATTTCAAATGAAGGTACATTCTTAACAATACTTACAGTGGTTCAAGATTAATCTGCATAGTTCCAATGGCTTTAAAAAAGGGACCATTCAGAAACAACAAATTCAAAAGCTTTAAAATTTAAAATAAAACTTTAGTGTAGTTTTGGTTACTCAAAGGTTTGTTCTTTGAGTAACAAAGCAAATCTTCATTTTATGTGAACTCAAAATCAAAGCAACCCAAATAGTCAAAATCGATTCTAAATACCCAAAACATTGAGCCAAGCCAAATACCCTAAAAACAAAACTTCTTCTAACCAAAATCCCTTAATCAAAACCAAACCTTACCCAAAATACTAATCTAAATCATAATTAACCCCCAATTGATTCTCCAAATAAAAACCAAAAACCCTTAATTTTTTAGTTTAAAGCAAAACTTTACAGGAAGCGATTCCGGTAGTCTGATAGTGGGTGGAGGCTTACGGTGATGACAGAACTTGTGGTGGTGCCCCTTTCTCAATCCATGGCGCATTAACTTAACAGTCTAATTATTATTCTTCCTCTTCTTCCAAAAAAAAAAATCCAATCGGTCGATCTCTCTGAACTCTGTGACTAACCGACTCTCTCTCTACCATTCTCGGACTTTTGGCCTCTAAACCTTGATTATCCAAAGCCAATTGTAAATACGCTAAAACTAAACCAAAATCAAACACAAAATTAATTGAATCCAAATACTCCCAAAAGTTTTTAGTATTCTGAGAAACTAAATCAAATCAAAACCTAATGTAACCCAAATACCTAAATACAAATCAATCCAACCAAATTTCTCAAAACCAATTCATATTTCATACCCAGATCTAATAAGAAAGAACGAAAAAAAAAAAAAAAAAACTTACCAGTGGTAGTTCTCTCTCTATGTCCATATCTCAAATCCTGTGTGCACCTTTAGGTTATCGGTGCCGATTCCGGTGGTCTAAGTCTGACACGGGACGGACGGTGGTGGGAAAATGATGGTGATAGCCGGCCGACGGTACGAACTCTGTCTCCTTCTCATCTCCGTGTAGCAAGCTTTTTTTCATTTTTCTTTTTTCCTTCTCTATCTCTATATCGCAAGGCTAATTGTATTTTAACCGGTTTTTTTGTTTTGTTTTATATACTGACAAACTATCAAACGGGGTTAAAATTGTGAAAGAATATAACTTATCGCACCGTACAGTATTTGGAAAAATTGTAAACGTGGCAGCATTTTAAGGGGTCTTTTTTCCTAACGTGGCAGCACTTCCTTAAAAGCTTCTGCTATTATATATAGTATTAGATTTTTTGATGATTTACTATATCAAACATCGATGATAAATCAATATTGCAAGTTTTATTTTTATTTTTTCAAGATCAGGACAATTTTGACAGATTGTAATGGAATAAATCAAAAGTTATATGACTTAATTACATTTTAAACAAAAGTAGAGGATATAATTTGTAATTCAACTTAAATAGAATTCAAAAAATGCTCTATCCAGTTATGGCATTTGTGTCAAGCATGTTTGTCTGAATATGAATACTCCTATCCCCCCACATCCCGTATCACTACTTTTCCTTTGGTTTCATCCCCTCTTCGCTTTCTTTGCACTTGTATGTTCCTGAGTAAATCTGTTTTTGTGTGTTTTTGTTTTTGGTTTTTGATTTGAAAGATCACAATGATGTCCACATGAAATTCAAGCCCAATAGACCGGAAAGCAGACTCCTCTACACTCTAGAGAACTTTGCGTGTCGACAACCCTGATGACCTGAGTGATCTCTATCTCTTTCTCTCATAAAGTTTTTTCTATATTTTTCTTGTCATCCAAACAAGGCATTAGGTCTGGTGGATTTTTTGTCCCCCATAAAGTTGTATTTGTTCATTGATTTGCATGTCACTAATCCTATATTTTGAAACATTGTTTTGGTGTAGATTGGAGAAATATTGGGCGTCATATAATTTTGAATTTTTTGAGTTAAATTCCAAAGTAGGTAGGATTGGGACTTGTCTTATCTAGATTGGGTTTAAACTATACATGTAACCAATCTTGACTGGATTCATAATACTGAGTATTTTTAAAACACACACGAAAAAAGGGTGTAGGTTTTAAAGAAACTAACAGTGGTATATATGTAAAAATACCTAAATCTTGTTGCGGTATAAAAACTACCATGTATCTCATGAAATTCACATTAATTGCAGGATGCATCGCATTAATTGCCTGTTTGTGTGTGACATTTTAGGGTCACGTGGCTTTGTTTGATAAGATTCATATCAAGCTAATTTCTACCCGTTGGACTAATACGTGGGGATGTACATCATTGACTATACAAAACTGAAGCACACACATTTTGTATGACTTTGTTCTATTCACTTTATGGCAATAGTAATTTGTGGGTTGTGGCTTACTCAAAATTTATGTGATTCCCGCAGGACTTTTTGAACATGTTTTTCATGGATATTTATAGTCAATCTCTCCCCAGTTTAAAACCTTGTGTTGGCAATGTCATATATTGAATTTGAAAAGGTCAAAGTTGTTACTGTGTTATCTACTTTGATCATAGTAACAATCTCAAGGTTCAAAAAAATCTGAACATTTTTTGCCCGATATGTAATACTAATGAGGTATGTTTTTGATTAATTTATGGGGCTCTAAGCCATGGAGGTACACTAGCGAGGGAGAAAAGATGGACGGGGAAGACATCAAGCTTCTAGTGAAGAAATGGTGGGATATATACTATGATGAGTCATTGGACTACAACAACACAACTAAAGCCGGTGCTGAAATAAATGACTTGAACCGATTCTTGATGATTGTGTCAGAGGCTGTTGTTCACTATATGAATGCCCCTCTGCTTTGTACTTGTTATAAGTTCAATGGAAATGAAGCTTGTGTAGTATTAGGAGTAATGGTCTTCTGTTTTAAGTTGAAGACTTTCCTATTACATATGTTTGTTATGGTCTTTTGCTTTAAGTCGAAGACATACACTCCTATTACATGTAAAGGGCTGGATTTTTTGGGAAGCAATATATAGTTTTTAAGTCATACCTAATGTAACTCTAATTAATATTATGTCACTTAATAACTTTTTATTGAATTTATATTTTGAAAATCTAACTGTTAAAGTACATATTTTATATGTTCTTAACACACATGTCAAATTTTATGTTATTTACTATTTGATCCATATGCACAATTCTAAGCTACAAAAACTTAAAATTTAAAAAGTTGATTGATAATATAAATATTAATTTTTAATCATATTAAAATTATGCAAATATTGAAGAAGACATTGTAATAATCAAATGGTTAAATTCTCAAAATATGAATATAGCAAAAAATTATTAAATTTTATATCATTACTTAGAATTACATCAAATATAACCTTAACCTAGAAATACATGTCCACATGACAATTGATAAAAAATAAATACAATACCACCATTATCTATTCAATTGTTAGCCAAATCAACTAGAAGACTAATAAAAATAGTTGGATCACCAAGAAGAGCACTAATAATTGTCTTGAGAAATATTTTGATTATTTTCACGCACATTTTACCAATCCCACCATTTCTTTTCAATCGATGTTGAATAGGCAACCCCAACTTCTTCAAAGCCAAAATATTAGTTGTTCCATTCTCCGATTACTCAACTATTATTTCCGTCATGCAAGAAACATGAATATTATGCTCACCACACTTGGACACATACAACCACACCTTAATTTCCGACAAATCAATTTGATGGCAGAATTTGCACTTTGACTTAGTCTCACGAAGGTGAAATTTAACATGACCAATCTGGAGTTCTTTCTTGAGGTTGAGACAACAAGGGTGCAAATCCAAGTCCTTTTCAGGGCAATGGTAGATGAAACCTTTGACACGTTTCCCACAAGCATTACAATATCTCTTGGTTGTTTTGCCAGAGAGTTTTGAAGGGGGTGACTGCTCGTAGAATTTGAAAATGAAGTCTTTGAAGATCTCGTGGGTTGTGGTGGGCTTGCTAAACATGCAATCTTTATGAAGAGTATAGTTGCAATCTTCACATCTGTATCTCATTCCGTTACTGCCATATTCCTTGCATCCATTGCATGTGTAGCGTTTTGAGCTTGGTTTGTTATCCAGCTTGAGCTCATGCTTCTTGGGACAAGTGCGAGTTTCCCCATACTATTGCTTATCTGCACCATAGAAAAATGTCGTATATAATAAACCAAAAGACACAAATACAAATGAGTTTGAGAAAAATAAACAAACATAGAGAATAGAAACGAGAAAGTTCCTTTAACAACTTAACTTCTATTCTTTATTAAAATAGGGGTTTTACATAATTCAATGCTGATAGATGGTGTTTCATGCTATATGAAAATTAAAGTACCTGGTTTTTGTGATTGATAGTGCTCATGTTGCATTCATGGTTCTTCAAAGCCAAAATATTAGTTGTTCCATTCTCCAATTCCTCAACCATTATTTCCGTTATGCAAGAAACATGAAAATTATACTCACCACACTCTGACACATACGACCACACCTTAATTTTTGACAAATAAATTTGATAGCAAAATTTGCACTTTGACTTAGTCTCACGAAGGTGAAATTTCACATGATCAATTTGGAGTTCTTTCTTGAGGTTGAGACAACAAGGGTGCAAATCCAAGTCCTTTTCAGGGCAATGGTAGATGAAACCTTTGACACATTTCCCACAAGCATTACAATATCTCTTGGTTGTTTTGCCAAAGAGTTTCGAAGGGGGTGGCTGCTCATAGAATTTGAAAATGAAGTCTTTGAAGATCTCGTGGGTTGTGGTGGGCTTGCTAAACATGCAATCTTTATGAAGAGTATAGTTGCAATCTTCACATCTGTATCTCATTCCATTACTGCCATATTCCTTGCATTCATTGCATGTGTAACATTTTGAGCTTGGATTGTTATCCAGCTTGAGCTCATGCTTCTTGGGACAAGTGCGATTTTTCCCCATACTATTGCTTATCTGCACCATAGAAAAATGTCGTATATAATAAACCAAAAGACACAAATACAATTGAGTTTGAGAAAAATAAACAAATACAGAGAATAGAAACGAGAAAGTTCCTTTAACAACTTAACTTCTATTCTTTATTAAAATAGGGGTTTTACATAATTCAATGCTGATAGATGGTGTTTCATGCTATATGAAAATTAAAGTACCTGGTTTTTGTGATTGATAGTGCTCATGTTGCATGCATGGTTCTTCAAAGCATTCTTGGCCATAATCTTCTTCTTGTGCTCATCCTTAGCCTTGTACTTCTCCGCCTCCTGAACCATCATCATAATTTCTTTCCCAGAGAGTCTTCCCCTGTCGATGGTGATTGGGATATTTTTCTTCTGGCCATTGCTCTTGACCTTAGCAGAGACAACATTTAAGATACCATCGGCATCAATTTTAAAGCAGACAGTGATGTGAACTTCACCCTTGAGAGTTGGAGGAATGCCAGAAAGCTCAAACTTGCCTAGCAAGTTGTTGTCCCTGGTACTTGTTCTCTCACCCTCATAAACCGGGATGAAGATGCTAGAATGGTTGTCAGAATAGGTGAACACCCACTCCACCTCCATAGTGGGGATGGTGGTATTTCTTGGAATCAAAACAGTCGTCTCATCGTTGGTAGTCTGCATCCTAAGTGACCGAGGAGTGACATCCAATAACACCAGATCCTGAAGCTTCTTGTTACGCTCATCAGTCAAGATAGCAGCCTGAATGGCAGCGCCATAGGCAACAACTTCATCTAGGTCGTCGATGCTCTTGCAAAGCTTCTTTCCTTCGAAGAAGTCCTGCAACAGCTGCTGCACCTTGGGAATCCGAGTAGAACCTCCAACAAGGACAACATCATCGACAGCTCTCTTGTCCATCTCAGCATCCCTCAAACACTTTTTAACAGGCTTCATACACTTTCTAAAGAGTTCCATATTTAGCTCCTCAAAACAAGCACGAGTAATTTTTGAATGAAAGTCAACACCCTTATACAGTGAGTCAATGTAAATGGTGGCCTTTTTAGCGGATGATAGTGTCTTCTTTGCCCCCTCACAAGCAGCCCTCAACCTGCTAAGGGCTCTGGGGTTCCCACTAATATCCATCTCGTTCTTCCTCTCAAACTCCTTAACAAGAGAGTTCACCATTATGTTAACAAAGTCCTCCCCTCCAAGATGAGCGTCACCAGCTGTGGCCTTCACTTCAAATTTACCATTTTCAATTGTAAGAAGTGAGACATCAAGAGTCCCGCCACCAAGATCAAAAATCAAAACATTCTTGCCAACACTGGCCTTCTTCTTGTCAAGACCATAAGCAATGGCTGCAGCAGTGGGCTCACTGATGATACGCATCACATTGAGACCAGCAATGACCCCAGCATCCTTAGTTGCCTGGCGCTGAGAGTCATTAAAGTAAGCTGGAACGGTCACAACCGCATTCTTGACTGTCGTACCAAGATAGGCCTCAGCAGTCTCACGCATCTTACTAAGGACCATGGACGATATTTCCTCAGCTGTAAACTGCTCCTTCCTGCCTTTGTAGTTGACCACAATCTTGGGTCTATCATCAGAATCAGAAATGACCTTGAATGGCCAAAGCTTCATGTCACTCTGAACAGAGGCATCACTGAATCTCTTACCAATCAGACGCTTAACATCTGTGAACGACAGAGGATAGAACATAAGCATCCAATAGACAAAAATATCACATAATGTCATAATCATTCAAATCTAATAAAGCCAATAAGTATTGATGACTACCCAAAAAAAAAAAAAAAAACCAAACCAACTCCAAAGAAAACTACGACACTATATTTGTATTTCTCACACGACCGAAAATGCAATTTTATTTATGTTTAAGTACAGTAAGACTTCCAGCTTCATAAATAATTTAAATTATTAGATTACAAAACAACATAAATCTAGCAATTTTTTTTCTCTAATTAATCTAAAATTGTCGCATCTGATTCTAAAAAATAATATAATAATAAACCCAAAAATGAAAGAACTTTTGTTACATAACTTCTACACACTCATAGAAATAGCTCTCTTTTCATCTAATAAGAAAGCAAAAAATACACATGAAGCAAAAAGGGAAAAAAAATAAAAAAATTCAGAGAATAAAACCTACATAACCATTCTAAAATCACAGTTTCCTTGACATGACAACCCTCTACAAATCGAATCTCACTACATCAAAACGACCGTCGTCATTTTCTAATAAATAAATTTTTTAAAAAATGACATATTAGAAACTTTACCGTAGATAGTGTTGCTGGGATTCATGGCGACCTGGTTCATGGCCACATCACCGACCAAACGCTCCTCATCAGTGAAAGCCACATAAGATGGCGTCGTCCTGTTCCCTTGGTCGTTGGCTATGATCTTCACACGGTCATTTTCCCACACAGCCACGCACGAGTAGGTCGTGCCAAGATCGATTTCGATAGCAGGGCCAACTTCTTCATCGCCCATTGTTGCAAGCAAAAAAATATCAAATTCTTCGAAAATAGGGAGAGAAGTTTCAACTTGAAAGAAAGAGATGCTAGGATTGTTATGAGCAAAAAATATCAAAATCTTTGAAAATAGAGAGAGAAGTTTTAGCTTGAAAACAAAGAGATGCTAGGATTGCTGCGAGCAAAGAAAAAAGAATTTTCAGAAATAGAGAGAGAGTTCAGCTTGAAAGAAAGAGACGAGGGAGAGAATGGGAGAGAATGAAAGGTAGGGGTGTGCATGGGTCGGGTTGGGTTGGGTTGAGGGGATTTTTTGACCCAACCCACCAGGGTGGGTCAAAAAAAATTCAACCCAATCCAATCCATCACATAAGTCCAACCCAACCCACATGGGTCAGGTTGGGTCGGGTTGAACCCATGGGTTTGAAAATTTTTTATTATTATTATTAAATTGAATAGAAAAAAATATATTAATATATTAAAAAAACTTAAAGATTAGTATCAATGTAACTTCTTAAAGGCAAACAACACTAATAACTAAACAACAATAGTAATTTATTAGGATTTGTATGAACTAATTGGCTTTTATATAGGATAGGAAGAACTGGCTATTTAAAAAAAATTATTAATTATATAATATTATATATATATATATATATATTAAATTAGTATTAGTAGGAGGAATTGAGGAAATGCTGCTCTACAACTGTTTTTTTTAATTATTAAATATATAATATATATTTAAATATATATATATATATATATATATATATAAATAAGTGCCCTACAATTGATTTAAAAAAATTATTAAATATAAAAATATATTTTAAATATATATTAAATATGGGCGGGTCGGGTTGGGTTTGGCGGGTTTGTAATTTTATGACCCAAACCCAACCCAACCCGCTATAAAATTTTTTTTTGTAACCCAACCCAACCCACCCAGCCTTAAAAACTAACCCAACCCGGTGGGTTGAGTTGGGTCGGGTCGAGTTTGACGGGTCGGTGGTTTCTATGCACTATTTATGAAATTCATAAACCTCACTTTTCATCAATTTTTTCATTAAAAATGAGTCATACAGCACTATTCATATGTTTAAAAATTATTTTGTTACAGTGTTTTCAGTTTTCAATTTTTTGTTTTCAATAAAATAAGCTGTATCCAAACAAACCCATTAGAAAAATAAACGGACCCAAAATAAGCTGAATCATATTGTGATGCCCCAATTGAGAAAAAAAAAAGAAAAAAAAAGGGGCGTCAGCCGCGGTGCATAAAGGAATATTCGAATTTTATTAGATTGAGCTATAAATTACTGTTAAAGAATTGAAAAATGGAATGAATACCGGTTCTTTAGTCCAACAAGTGATAGAACCGGGAACATCTTAAATGAAGAATTAATAATTTTAAAGTTGTATAAATATATAATAAGTTTATAATTAATAATATAAATTAGATTGATAATATGATTAATAATATATAATAAGTTTATAATTAAAAATATAAAAAGGAGAGGGTGTCGGCCGTAGTGCATAAAGGCATATTCGAATTTTATTAGATTGGGCTACAAATTGCATGGTTTTAATAATAGATACTATTAAAGAATCGAAAAACGGAATGAATACTTGTTCTTTAGTCCGACCAGTGACTGGTAACATCATAAATAAAAAATTATATATATATTTATTTATTTTAAAAAAAATACTAAATATTTAATACACACGGGAAAAGAGGAGAAAGTCTTAAAAAAACTGATAGTGGTATATATCCAGAAGAGCCTAACTCTTGGATACACAGTACAGACTTTAAATCTCTTTAACTCACTATTAGTTTTGGATATATATATATATACATACTATTGTCAATTTCTTTAAAACTTTCTCCACTCTCCCCTCTCCCCATGTGTGTATGTTAAATATATAGTATTCTCAAAATAAAAAACAATTGATTAATCTCACATTAGAAAAAATTAATAATTTTAAAGTTATACAAATATATAATAAGTTATACAGATATATAGAAAGTAAGAATAAAACAACAACAAAAGGGAATAAAACAACAATAATAATAAAAATAAAAATAAAAACTGCAATGATGGAAAAATGGGTCAGTGAGTAGAGAAATTATACAGTCATCTAGTGGACCACGTCATTTGTCCACCATTCTATTAAAAGACTCCCACTTGTTTAAAATTACTGAATCAGTAATTAGTTTTTGTTTAAAAAAAAATTTCTAACTCAGCAATTTTAAACAGGTGGGAGTCTTTTAGTGGAATGGTGAACCACGACACTTATCCACCATAAGGACCTTATAATTTCTCCAGTGAGTGAGTTGTTATCTCTGTCCTTTCTGGGGGTTGCATTAAGAGAACACTCTTGTTTGGCCTGCTTGTATGGTTGTAAAGCTAAATGACTAAAAAGCTGTGTAAATCATAGCACACATTGAAGGATTTGTTCACCAACACAACGAATCCACTACACTAGAGATGACAATTTTGCCCCACAGTGCCTTGACTCGTCCCTACCCACTTTCACCTCAGAGGTTTTTCCCACTCCACATAAATGATGGGTTGGGAATGGGGCGAGAATTTAGTCCCTGCTATGGGGTGGGGCAGGGATGAGTTTAGATACTTTAGCCCCGCCCTGTCCCATGTTGATATAGACTTTTATTGTAAATTTTTCATATCCTAAATCCCTTTTATTTAAACAAACAAATCAATACTAACTTATTTAAATGCATGGACATTAAGGATTTGTTTTTATTGTGATATTGTCTTGTTAAACACATGGATAATATTGTTCAGCTCTTGTTAAAACTAGAGACATAATCCTATCTCCCTCACTTTTAGTATAAATACTCCGCCCCACCCCCCTTCACCGTCAATTAAACCAAAAAAAAAAAAAAAAAAAAAAAAAAAAAAAAACCAAATCCCTTTTTTTACTATAACCCTTGAGACATAACCCTATCTCCCTTTTTTAAAAGCAAAACTTAGATACAGTACTTAGATGTTGTTCATTAGGTTCCCCTCTTAAGATTCTGCCATGTGAATTTTTTCATATGGGATGGAAGTGTATTTTTTAGTTAAATAGCCACATGACTGAATCTTAAAAGGGGAATCTAAGAAACAATACCTAAGGTACTGTACCTAAATTTTGCCCCTTTTTTAAATACCTCCTCTTGAGGTACAATCTCTGGAAAAGGGTGAGGTTTTGTTACACCATAAAGACCCCCCCGATGAGAAAGACCACAGTCATATTATACGCTATAGTATATAAAGAATTCTCAAAAGAAAGAGATGCTAGGATTGTTGCGAGCAAAGAAAAATGAATTTCCGAAAATAGAGAGAGAGAGAGTTCAGCTTGAAAGAAAGAGACGAGGGAGAGAATGAAAGGTGTTGTAAATTGTAATGCAAAGCCAAGGAAGTGAATAAAGAAGTGCTCGAGATAAAGGTATTTATGGTGAAGGTCGGCTGGGTGAAGCGCAGCTAGCTAGCAAGATACTGTCCCTGAATCATATTGTGATGCCCTTCTACAAAATGAAAAAAAAAAAAAAGAGAGAGAGAGAGGGTGTCGGCCGCGGTGCATAAGGCATATTCGAATTTTATTCTTGAACTATAGATTGCGTGGTTTCAATAATAGATACCGTTAGAGTAACCGCAGCTCATGCAAATTTACTGTCTATTTTGTACAAAAAGAGCTTTTTTTATTTTTTATTTTTTTTTACACATTTATTTTTACATAATACTAATATCAATCTATTAAAGGGATTGACTTTATGGTTCCTAAAACCTTATGATTTTTATAAGGTCTTGAGTTCCAAATCTCTAGTCATCATCTTAGAGCCACCTCATAAGATTTCTCTCTAGTCCATGTAATACAATAATCTGATGCCCAGAAATTGGTCACTCTTGTAGCTTGTTTGGCGGGTAAGACATGGGAATGGAATGGATTTTTTTAAAGGATTTTACATTTATTCCCATGTATTTGCGTGAGGGAGACAATATTCATTCCTTTAATTTTACTTATATATTTCGTTCATTTCTATTATTTATTATATAAACTTTCAAACACATTTTTAAAAAATTCACCATATAATTCCAATTCATTAATGTATGATCTACCCAATCTATTATTTTATGAACACCCAAACATATATAGTATTGAAGAGGTAAGTTTAAGATCTTACTCAATACTAGTGGAATAAAAAAAAAAAAAGTTCTAGAATTTATATTGTACTGATTGGTACAATTTATATATATATATATATATATATATATATATTTTTTAATACAAGTTACAAGTAAAAATAATCCCCATATTCTGTACTGGTTAAAATATTAGATTGTAAATCCAATTTTGAAGATATCAGCTAATATGTATGGATTGAGCTCAAATTATATTTAGTGTAACTTTGACAATGTAACAACATCACTTGAAAATTTTTATTGGATGTACTTAGAAATATCTGTGGTTGGATTGTGTTTTATTTTTTTATTTTTACCCTGCAAAGTTTAAAGGTGACCAATGATTGAGTTATTATGGAAGAGTTAATAATATACAATTAGACAAGGCAATTTCGACAGATAGTAATGGAATATATCAAAAGTTATATGGCTTAATTACATTAATTTTAGGCAAAATTAGAGGAAATAATTTGTAATTTAACTTAAATAGAATACAAAAAATGCTCTACCCGGTTATGGCATTTGTGTCAAGCATATTGGTCTGAATATGAATACTCCTATCCCCACACACCCTGGACAGAGTGATGTTTAACGACTTTCTTATGAAACTATTAACGTTGATTGAATCTGTTTGTTTAGGCGTTTGTGCAGCCTAAACATGCATTTTTAAATCAATTTGTGTTTTTAGAGAAGCATAAAAAGCTGTTTCAAATACACGATAGAGTCTAGCTTTTTTACATATGCCCCTTTTTAAGGTTTCCACAAATCGCAAACAAACGGACTTGTTGATCAGTTAGGCAATAAAACGAGGTTTGACTCTCAAAAAATGAACTATCGGGTGAATACAATTTTGGAGCCATTCATTGATTTTGCATTTCACTAATCCTACAATTAACACAAATTTTGGCGTGCATTTTAAGAAAATGAGAACATATTATTCAGCAGTTGAATTTTTAAAATATTAATCACCTAAAAAATTGAATAGTGTAACATGAACGCAGACTTACACTAAGTGTAACTCAATTCTAACTATATACGCACCTAAAATGCATCTCAGTATTGAAATATTATGCTCCAATGTCCAGATAGAAACCATCATCATAACAAATTTTAAAACATTGGGTTGGCACTTATGAAATTTGGATTGGTTAAATAGGAAATAAAAGAAAAAGAAACTAATACTTTATACTACGTTATTTCCAATAACACAAATCAATCATCAATATATATATATATATATATATATATATATATGTATGTATATATATAAACAGAGATTTCATGTGAGAGAGAGCATAAAGTTCTGTCATGTGGCATACTCTATGAAAAGAATTGAAATACCCTTAAGCCACATTAGAGATAAGAACAAATTTAAAAGTAGAGAGTACTCTTTATTTTTTTTTTGATTCAATGTTTCAAGACTACCTTTTGTTACATATTTTATTCAATGTTTTAAGACTACTACTTGTTTCATTTGGTTCAATATTTCAAGACTTTTCATCTCTCACATACACAAAAAACTCTTTGCATTTCCATTCACTGATTTTACTTTTGCTCCTTTATATATACACGCACATAGCCCTTTATACAATCCCATCTCAAATACACTCAGACCAAAAATTATGTCATTTACCTTCAACCTTTCAATGATACCTACATAACTCTAACGTTGCAGTATCATTTGATTCTAACCCGTATGAGTAGGTTATAACCAAGGAAGGAGGCTTGTGTTTTTTATTCATTGACAGTATCTCATGATTTTGATGTCGAAGTAGGACGTTATGGATTTTGTGAAGGTTATGATTCACTTTGAGTTTTTGGATATTTGAGATTTTGGTTTGGGAAAGTTATAAATGTATTTTGTTTTAAAGCTAAAGAAAATTAAAAAGAAATATTCTAATTGATTATTTATGAAGTTAGCTATTTTTTTTTTTTTTAAATTTTGTGTTAGAACTCATAATTTATAGGTTTCTTTGTAGATTTTTTACTGCTATTTTGTGTGGTATGAGCATATTGATAAAATAAAAATCGATGATGATTTATAAGTATTTTCAATTTTTTATTGAAGGATATGGAAGCCCAACTAAAGACAATTAAATTTTGATAAATGGATGTGTTTTTAGCAAATTTCTTTTTGTTTAATCACGTTCTCTTTATGTTGATACTTATAAATAATTTCCTTAATTTCATTGAGATAATGAATTGGGTATTTGTGATTGAAGTCTTCATATTTAGTTGTGAGAATAGAGTAGTTGAGGAAGTGTTTAGGAGGTTGCATAAATTTATATAATTTTAGGGTATAAAAGTATTTAATGCTATAAATTCTTATTTATAGATTTCAAAATTATTTAATTAGTTTGAAAATAAAATCTACTTTTAATAGTAAATATTATAATATGTTATCTTATAGTGTTATACAATTTTTTAAAAATAAAATATGAAATAAGAAATCAAGTTTCAAAGTATTCAACAATATTTTGGGCAAACATTAATATTATACAACAAAATAAGTATTATATGTAAATTTTAATATACATAAAAATAATTTCAAACGAAATTGTAAAGTAGTCTACGCATCACGCGGGACATCATCTAGTTGTTAATAATAAAAAAAGACACAGATGATTATTCAAATATGGGAATAGGTAGTACTGAATATGAAGCCTAAGCATAAATATAAACACTCATTCTTTCACTATTTGTATTGAATTTGATATATAATACCTTATACAATGAGAGTCTCCTTTTTCTCGAGTAGTGTCTCCTTCTCTTTTTCAAGAGAAGCTACTCTTTGTTGACTCAGTTGATATACTTACACAATTTTTGGGTTTGTGCTATATTCTTACGCTTTTTGCCTTATTACATTGAGACAGGATCATTGTTGTTACAAATGATCTTCTAAATTCTTTATTTCCATATCGATTTGTAGAACTCGTTCATTTACCTTCTCCATACTATAGCCAATTCCCCCCCCCCCCTCTTTCTGATCACAAATAGAGGATAGAGGTTTTCTATTTATATACAATGTATCTCTTAGCTCTTCACTAGTAATGATAGGATATTGCATGTCTCAACATTTGATGTAAAAATATTTCTCATGCCATAAAATTAATGATTCATTATTAGTGATTTGTATCGGTAGATTAATGCTTTGGATACACAACCTTTCTAATTATAAATTGATGATGCAAAGAAAATTAGTAGGCTGAATGCTCCGGGCTTCAATGGACTAGTAATTGCTTGGAAGGTCTGAAAAGAAAAATACACGATTAAAAGTGACTGGGGTGGACCGGCCAAGAACCCTCTGATGCTTAAGTTAGTTTCTCTCTTAAATTCTAGAGTTCCAACTTTTTAGGAGTCGCGAAAAAATTACTTTTGTTTGATGTGAATGAGTCGTTATATAGTGAGCCTTGGAGTGGTTACTTGATTGGTAACTTCCGCTTCCGCAAATTGTATGGAAGTTACAAAGTTTAGACATAACTTCTACAACTGCTATGGAAGTTAAAAGATTTAATCTTATCTTCTATATCTACCACTGGAAGTTGAGATTTTAGTGAGAAGTTAAGAGCAATAAGCAAGGATTCTATTTATACTCCAAGGTAGTAGAATGTAGTTCAAAATATAAATGTGTATAAGTTCGTTCTGAAGATATTCCAAGTCTTGGAGGGTCGTCCATATGCTTCCATGTCTTGGACGACCTTCCTTAATTGGATGGCATCCTTATATTGGACAACATTCACATATTAGGACAACCCATTAATGGATGAACTGGTGCAAGCCTAATCGTTGTGGTTTCCTAGGTGCTCTGGATGACAACTCAAGGACGAGATATACTTGTCTCTTCCCCATCAGTTGCCCCCTTGTCTTTGTGTTGTTTGTTATCAGAATGCGCCTTCCCCCCCCCCCCCCCTTCTTTAATTTTTTTTGACATTGGCCCAATTTGGTGTATCTTAATCATGTCGTTTCGTCTTTCAAGAAGAATGCCACGTGGTTTCTCCTGATTGGTCTCGTTGTTTCAAATATCAAGCCTCATTGCCTATAAATAGTAGAATTCCTCCCCTATCCTTTACATTTCTGAATTTTTCTTCCTTGACATTTGTCGTCCAACGCCTCATCTAGAAGTCTTCTTGCGTCTTTAGGCCTTCCTCGTTTAGAACCAAGTATTTTCTTCATCTTCGTCTTTAGGTTTTCCTTTAAGTTTTTTAGATGTCTAAGGTTGTGATATCCTCGTCTAGCGTTAGTGGTAATAGGGATATAGACGAGTATCACGATAGCATTAGTGATAGTGATTCCAACAGCAATAATGGTAGTAAGAGTGGTAGTAGTAGTAGTGGAAGGAACAACTCGAACAAGCAGTACATGTTCGGAGTTCCAGGGGTTCCTTTAGACATTCTTCAGGAAGTACTCGGGACGAGGACAGCTTCTGGGTTATAGGCTGGCACCTCGACGAGCGGTCTCTCCTCCATTGATTTAGACGAAGTAGAAACTGTGTATAGTTGTGCTGTAGGTGTTCATTCCAAGATAGATGAGAAAAGGCTTATCTCCCTTAGAAGTTGGTACCAAATTCTAGATGACCTTAACCCTAGGTTAGCTATCTGTGGTGAGTGGTGCTGTAAGCCTTATTTTGGAATAGGTGTTTATGAGGCTTATCTTTTGGGGGGACTTAGATTGCCTCTCAATGCATTTGCTAGAGAGTTACTTACCAAGCTTGGTTTAGGAGTATGCCAATTCAATCCCAATGCATGGAGGCTAGTTGTCTCTATGCAAGTTTTGTGGAGGGAGGTGTTTGAAGGGAATCGTCCTCTTACTGTGGACGAGTTCCTTTACTGCTACAAACCCTCAGAAATTAGTCAATCCCTTGGTTTTTATCAATTCACAGCCAGGGGTAAAGATTGTAGGTTAATAAGGTCCCTTCCCACATCTAATAGAAATTAGAAGACGAAGTTTTTCTTCGTCTCCGGTTTTTGGGCTGAAAACCTTGTTGAGGTTGGCAAGGATTCATTCGCCCCCTATACTAGAGAACTAGGGAACCTTCGTCCAGAAGATATGTTTCTTTCCTATTCAATATTTTAAATCTTTTTTAGACTCGTCTAACAATTTTCTAATATTTTCAATTTTTTTTTTAATTTTTTTTTTAAGCTACGAGACGACCTTCTTTAAACAAATTTTATCTTAGACGCATCCAGAAGGCCTGTCTATTTGCTGACAGGAGCTTTCATTCTTTGGTTGCTCTTCAACGTCTTGCTACTTGGGGAGTTAGACCTAAACCATCCCTGGAAGCTCTAGCCCACGAGCTTACCACTCGCAGACGTAAGTTTTTACTTAAGAAATTTTTTCTTCTCTCTCTCCTTTTTTTTTTCCTTAACTAGATTCTAATACTTCTCCATAGGGATGGCAACCATGAAGGAAAACAAAAGAAAAGGAGTAGTGGACGAGGTGACCTTGCCAGAGTCCTAGCCTTGTCCTTCTGCTGGAGATAAAAGAAAAAGCTTATCCAAGACACTTGACTAGGGAAATCTTCCCAGTCGTCGAGGAAAGAAGGCAAAGCATGGGTCGTGCAGACCTGGGGTAGCCAAGTCTGGCTCAGTTATCCCCCTACCTCTCAATCTTCCATCCCAATCCTTGATTTGGACTCGTTTGCACCTACTGTAGTTACCCCGTCCAAGCATGTGGTAACCATCTCGTCCTAGCCTTCTAGGAGATTTCCCATGAACCTTCTTGAAAATGAAGATCTGGCTTGGGAAAGGTTTCAAAAGGCTATGACTGACGAGGATGTGGCTATGTGCTACAACATGTCCTTGAAAGAATTTAAACACTCTGCTGTTCATGATCTTTTCAAGGTATGTTTTCATTATTGTTTTTATTTCGTCTTGTCATATTTCACATCCCTCATCTAACTAACTTCAATCAATTGTATATGTAGGCCATGTCAAAGTTCATAGCAGCGTCCAGACAGGCTACTGAGATGGATCAGAACAGAGCAAGGCTTGAAGCGAAGATTAGTGAGGTGCAGGCAGAGTGTAAGGGTAAGGTTGAGATGGCAAGCAAGGCTATGGACAAGGTTAAGGAGTTGAAGAACCTCGTCGAAGAGCTTAAAACTGACATCGTTGAAAAGGACACTCGTCTTGACCACCTTCTAGAAGAGAAATGATGAGCTGAGCACGCTTCTTTAGAACAGCAAAGAGGACGTTGTGGTAGAGTTTAGAGCTTCCAAATAGTTCACTGATCTTTTGGACATGAACTATGTGGCTAGCTTCAAAGATTTTCGCATGGACACTATGGAAAACTTCCTTGAAGTTGACTTTAGCTCCATTAAGCTCAACCTTGGTGCTACTAGCTCTCTTCTCTAGACGAGTTCTGAAGACATTAATATTGAAGACGATGCTTCCACTTAGCCTCCCCAGGACAATCCTAATGCTAGAGATAACCCCCCACAATGAAAATGTGAAATGTTACCATGTTTCTTTCCTCTTTCCTCTTTTCTTTTCTTTTTTACTTTTTTTTTTTTTTATGAGGTCCGTTGTTTTGGACCATTTGAATTTATCCAAGTACATTTCTACTCATCTATAATCTTTGTGACAAGCTTTCAAATAGTTGCCTTTTAGGCTTTACTTTATAAGAGTTTTTGGATTGTGGTCATCTACCCTTTTCTAAACTTTTATGAATAAATTTTTATTTCCATTACTTTTTTATTTACTATTGAACATGTTATTGTATGGATGAATTTTTCTTTATTTACATCATCCATATTATACTGGTTTTTTTAGTGTGGTCCGTCCACTCATGGAGGCATTTAGCTCGTCCTTGTTAAGAATTTCTTCATGTTCAACATTTTTACCATTCTTTGAATTTTACAAGTATAACTCGTCTTACGAATGGTGTTGCTTTTACTAGCTTTACTTGTCCATAGATTTAGTAGCTGGTTTTTACTCTTCGTCCATAGGCTGGACAGTTTACACTCGTCTTTAGGCAAGACGTTTCTGAAAGTTCAAAAACGTGTAAAAACACCTTTGAACGATTAGACCCCCAAATTACAACTTAACCAATTTAAGCAATATGTCAAACAACTAGTGTGCGGAAACATAACATATGCTATAATATGAAATTGGTTAAAAACTATCTAAGCCATAACAAAATAAAATCCACAGCAGATAATAAAAAGGCAAAGATAGAGAGGAAGGAAGATGCAAACACAAAGACAACATGCGATGTGTTATCGAAGAGGAAACCGAAGCCCTCGGCTTAAAACTTCTCCGCCGCCCTCCAAGCGGTAAACAATCTACTAGAAAATACAGTTGGGATACAAGGACAGCAATAGACCCTCCAAGCCTAATCTACCCAGTGCATCTAAGCCCTCCAAGCTTCTTGCTCCAACGAGGTTGCGCCGAACCTTTTTTTTTTCTAGCTTCCCGGATTCCGCTACTAGACCGTAGCATCAACCAATGAAGATTGGTTCCTTCCTAACTGCTTCCCAGAAATCAAAACAACTGTCTCACAGTGATGATGATGGTGAGAACCAGGTTTGGTATAATGCCTCTCAAGGATTTGACAATGGAGAGGAAGAGAGTTGAGGAATTTGAAGAGTCTTTTAGGTATAGATTGTGTGTGAATCAATCTTGTTTTTCTTTAGGGTTTCTCTCTCAAAATTCTCTCTGGAAGCTCTCATTCAATCGTGGGTAAAAGGGGTATTTATACTGGAGTGGGAGAAGAATGTGAAACGTCAGGTTTTACAAAACAGGGGTGGCTCGCGGCTTGACCTCGCGGCTTGACTAAGTCGCGAGATCCAGTCGCGAGATAACCGTATGGCCAGTTGTCCTGTTTTGTCCTGTAGTGCTCCAGCTAGCATGACTGTTCATCTTCCAGCATGCTTGGCACGTGTCCTGCGTCTGGCGGCTTGCAGCCGCGAGTCACCCGCGAGTCCCAGCCGCGAGTCTCTGTTTTCTTGCACACTCTTGAGCAATCTTCACTCTATCTCACTCACTACCCTTACATGAAACCCACCTAAATACAGGGTTACTAAATGTTGAATTACAAGCAAATTTGGCACGGAATAAAGCCAATTAGATGGTTGAATAAATTCAACCTTACAATCTCCCCCTTTGGCTATTCCATGACAAAACCCTAAAACAGACTCTAGACTTAACATGTGAGTTGGGAACAGTTGAACAAAACTCACTCACACCTAACTCTAGAAGCTGTGAAGCACTTGAATCATATGAACATAATACTCCTGAAACACAACAATACACCATGATCATTGTAAGCAGAAAATCATAGAATGCATATGAAACAGGCAATATGTGATCAAGCAAAGATGGAGTTAAGAAACAAACCATAGCTTGATCAACCAAGTGAACACCACAAGGTAGTGATCACAGTGCTCATTCACACTTGGAATGAACACAAGGACATACAAGTTAATAAGCACAAGGCAAGACACTTGTATGTTCAACACTCAACCAATGCATAACACACAAGGTATATGCATCTAGGAACAATCCTACAAGGGCACAAGAGTGACAGTATATAAACCAAAATGCAAGACATTTAGATTAAAGTACTGATTTCAACATAGCATAAAGGCTGCACTAAGCAAGGTACAAACCATATAGCCTACAAACTATGCATAAAACATTAACCCTAAAAGCTTACAAAAGCACATGGGTACAAACACAAAACATCCTGAATAACAGTTTACAAAACATAATATATCAACTTAAAGTGAAAACTTAATATATCAACTTAAAGTGAAAACTTAAACTGAAGAAGAATGTAAAGACACTCCCACTTAGGTAAAGACTCTCCCCCTTAGGAATATCCTCCCCCTCTGATCATGCCTATCACTCCCCCTTTTTGTCATGGAATAGGCTAGTCATCCTCTTCTAGCTTTCTCTGAATTTGATCCAGTTGAGTTTGAAGAGAAGTAAACTTCATATCCCATCGAGTGCTTTGATGGTGTAGAGAAGCTGTGAGTCCAGACATCTTTGTATTCAACTCGTGGACAGAGGATACAATGCGATCAAGTTTCTCATCTAGGGAGAGAGTGCTGAAATGAGAGCCACTGTGAGATGCAGAAGTTTCTGGTTTGGCTCTCTTCCGACTATGTCCAATGCTTGCATTGAATGTACGCATGTTGATTGGACTTGGTTTTGGGATAGGAGATTCATCTGCCGTTGGATAAATACCTTTGAGCTTCAAGATCCATGAAATGAGACTGCAGAAAGGAATGCATATCCGAGACTCAGTTCGAAGAACTGTTTTGCGCAGAACATGAAAGATATGAGCACAGATGTCTATTTCCACATCAGAGATTAGATCATGAAGAAACAAAGCACGTCCGAGGTTCATATACCCAGTGCTTGATAAAGGGTACAAATTGTGAAACATCACAATTGTAAGCACTCTCAGTTTTGGAGAAAGAGAGGAAACACTGATGGATTTTCCATTAGGTGAGAACTCCAAGTCTTGGCCAAGACTTTCTTTGAGAAGCTCCTCATCAGGACAGAGATCATCATAAACCGGTGAATGTCGGAAAATTGGTCTGTTGATGTGAAGAATTTCTGCCAGATATGTAGGAGAGACAGAAAAGCTCTTTTTCCGAACCCAGCACTTAAGTTCATCTCCTTCCACAATTGCGTTAGCATAAAATTCTTTTACCAACTCTTCATACGCGTCATCCGGATCAGAGAGAAGGTAATTCCAATCCTTGTGAGCAAACCATTTCGGAATGTCAGTGTATGAAGTGAGGACTGATCCAAAGCTCTTTCTAGTAATGGTTTGGCATGTAGAAAGAAATTCTCATAAGACTGATAGGCTGCATATGATCTGAACTTGTTGGGATCGAAACTCTTTGATGAAGAGCAAGTCCCTTTTGTTTGAGCGGATAATCATCAACATCAATTACTGGTTCCTTCCCTTTGGAACTACCTCCTTTCACAGCAGCTTTCTTGAATGGTGACATGACTAGTCTGTATTATGAACAAGAGAAATGGCAGAACACAATCCAACATATTGTATTAGCAGTGGGTTAGTGGAAATTAAGGGACAATGAAGAAACCCTAATAGCTAGATGAAAATGGCCCGAAAATAGCAAAGAGGGACACAAATGGCCCAAATTGAACTACACAGTAGAGGTAGACAAAATAAACCACACAATCAGCTGAAAAAGAACCCACATTCAACAACACATCAACTGGATACCACACAGGATGATTTTGAAACACCACATCAACAGCCGATCAGACAGAAATAGCTAACCCTAGCTAAGCTCATGATGAAGAACAAAACCAACAATATAAAATAGCTCAAAATAGAGACAGAAACTATCAAAAGCTAAGTATGGACAAAGAGTAATAGTTGAGCTAAAAACCCATCTCAAAATCACAATCAAATGCGAATAATCCAGAGGGAAAACTATAACAACAAGTAGAAAAGAGTTCAAGACAGAACAACCATACCTGTTACTTGATGAATTTGAGCTGAAAAGAGGCAAACAATGGAGATCTAAAATGGAGGCACGGTGTGAATGGGTGAGAGCAGATGAGAACGACAATGAACAGTCACAAAAAGATCGAGGGAAAAACAAAAAGTTTAAAAACTGCCCCTGTATGTCTAAAACACGCGATTTTCGCGACTGAAACGAGTCGCCAAAGAGTCGCCAGATCAAGCTGCCAAAGCACTCAAGAACGAAAATTTGAAAAAATTTTCTAAGTGTTTTTCACGACTGGAAGGTCTACCCGCGAGTGAGTCACGAGCTGAGCCGCGAAAATCTCTGAGTGAACCTCGCGACTGGACCTTCCACTCGCGAACAAGTCGCCAAAAATGACCAGCGAAGATGCGACTGAGGCTCGCGACTTGACATACCCGCGACTGAGCCACCAAAACAGGGCAAAACTGGATTTTTGAAATTTTCAGATTTTTCAAACAAAATACTTTCCAAAAACACCTAAAATACTCAAAAATCTTTTTGTGCTTGAATTAACAAAGATTGAGCATGTGAAAACACATTTCATCAAATACAATCACACAAATGAATATGACATTTATTGAACATAAACTTGTGTGTTGTGTGTGGATATCAACAATGAGATAGTCCTTAGTCTAATGTGAAGCTTCAATGATCAATTCAACCAAGACATACACAATTAGCACTAGATCATGTGACCCATCACAATTATAGAAATATGTATATATGACCTCCCACAAAACATGATAACATAACTTGGAGCTAAACATTTGACTCAACTTTTAATCAACATTTGATATTTTTGATCATTTGAGGCAATCACCTCTCATTGTGAGAGTGATATTTGGCATTTCACTTTAATGAACAAGCCTTTGGCTTTTTGAATAAACATTCACTTTAATATAAGGTCGCTTACCCTTTTTCCTAGTCAAATACTAGAATGTGCAACAGGCTTTTGCAGCTCAATATCTCTTTTCATTTGGAGATTTACATTTAGTGAGCTCTTTTTAGCAAAACAAAAATAAAGAGTGGGAAGATATATAGACACAAGTCTATGCATGTCTCAAGATCAACAAAACCATTCACTAATCATTCATGACAAGTTTGAAGATCTATTTACAACAATCACAACGATTTCAAGATTTCTCCCACATAGATATGAGTGCATGAAAACAAGTAATGCTCGAAAATGCACAAAACTATTAGCACAAAGGTACAAGGCAAAACAAGTTTTGAGACAAAAACTCAACAATGTCAATCAAGCATTTTGATTTTCTAATTTTTATGTGATTTTTGGATTTTTGACATAAAAGAAGAAAATGATTGAACAAACAAAGAAGAACCAACAGAATTCACAAATTGACAAACAAACAATAAACATGTTACACAAAGAGCTAACAAAGAAGTGTGTGCCCCAACACAAACAAGTTTATCATATTATAAATATGTGAAGCACACAACACACAAGAGAGTCAAGGAATTGTACCAACACCAATGGTCTTACGGAGTGATTCAAACCGTGGACCATCGAAAGGCTTGGTGAAGATGTCCGCCTTTTGATTGTCGGTGTGTATGAACTCAAGACACACAACCCTTTCCTCTACCAAATCCCGAATGAAATGGTAACGTATCTCTATGTGTTTAGATTTTGAATGCTGGACAGGATTCTTGGAAAGATTGATGGCACTGGTGTTGTCACAGAAGACACACATCGTTTCTTGAGGAATTCCATAATCATGAAGTAATTTCTTCATCCAAAGAAGCTGAGTGCAGCAACTTCCAGCAGCGATGTATTCTGCTTTTGCAGTAGATAGAGACACTGAATTCTGCTTCTTACTCATCCACGAGACAAGATTGTTACCAAGATAGAAACAGCCGCCTGAAGTGCTTTTCCGATTGTCTACACTGCCAGCCCAGTCAGCATCTGAATACCCAGCAAGACAAGCATTTGAGTCTTTTGAATACCATAGACCATAGTTTGCAGTACCATTCACATATCGAATGATTCGCTTAGCAGCAGTCAGATGAGATTCTTTCGGATTAGCTTGGTACCTGGCACAAACGCCCACACTAAAAGCAATGTCCGGTCTACTGGCTGTAAGGTAGAGCAAACTCCCTATGATGCTCCTATACAGTGTAGGACTTACTTCGACTCCAGATGAATCAACATTCAGTTTAGTGGATGAGCTCATGGGAGTGGAGGCATGTTTTTTGGAGTCTAGTCCAAACTTCTTGACAATGTTTCTGGCATACTTCTCTTGAGATACAAATATGCCCTCCTTTTGTTGTTTGACTTGAAGACCCAAGAAAAATGTGAGTTCCCCCACCATACTCATCTCATACTCCTTCTTCATCTCCTCAGAAAATTCAATAGCACGATCTTCGATGGTTGCCCCAAACACTATATCATCAACATAGACTTGTGCCACAAGAAGATAATCTTCATCATTTTTGACAAACAGAGTTCGATCGGCATACCCTCTCTTGAAACCTCTATCTAGAAGATAATGTGTAAGACGATCGTACCAGGCTCTAGGCGCTTGTTATAAGCCATAAAGGGCTTTCTTCAATCTTAATACATGATTTGGAAAATGAGGATCCTCAAATCCTTTTGGTTGCTCAACAAATACTTCTTCATTTAGATATCCATTCAGAAATGCACACTTTACATCCATTTGATAAAGTTTGAAATTCAAAGTGCACGCAATGGACATGAGGATTCGAATGGATTCGAGTCTTGCCACCGGAGCAAAAGATTCATCAAAATCCACTCCTTCTACTTGAGTGTATCCTTGAGCTACTAACCGAGATTTGTTTCGAATTATCTCTCCATCTTCATCAGTTTTGTTTTTAAAAATCCATTTTGTGCCTATAACATGAATGTTCTCAGGCCGTGGAGCAAGTTCCCACACATCATTCCTCACAAACTGATTCAGCTCTTCATGCATTGACTCAACCCAATTCTCATCTTGAAGAGCCTCTTCAACCCTTTTTGGTTCAAACTGTGCAAGATAGCAGTGATATGTTACATGATTAGCTAGCAGAATGTTTCCTTTCTTGAGGCGAAGACCGTCATCAAGAGATCCTATGATGTTACTTTCCGGATGATTCTTGATAACTCTTGAAGATGGCCTTTTTGAAGTGGAAACTTCATCACTACGAGAGATAGGAGGATGAACTTCCGGAGGAGTAAGTGGGCTTGATGTTCTAGACATCGATCTCGTTTCCATTCTTGGGTTGATGGGGGTCGATTCTACTTCTGGTATAGGTTCTTCACCTTCTATATCCAAAGCTTCTACCTCAACATCGGGCTCTTTGGTGCTCGGCCCTTCTACATCATCAATCATTTCCACCTTATGTAAGGCATCATCAATCTTGACATTTATGGACTCCATCACAGTCTTTGTTCTCTTGTTAAATACTCTATACGCTCGACTTGTAGTAGAGTAGCCAAGAAAAATACCCTCATCACTTCTTGCATCAAACTTCCCAAGATTCTCTCGATCATTTAGGATATAGCATTTACTTCCAAACACCCGGAAATACTTCACTTTTGGCTTCTTCCCATTCCATATCTCATAGGCAGTCTTCTTTGTACCAACTCGAAAGAAAATCCTATTGCCAATGTGACACGAGGTGTTGACAGCTTCTCCCCAAAATTTTTGAGGTATTTGCTTGTTAAGCAACATGACTCTTGCCATCTCCTGAATCACACGATTTTTTCTCTCTACCACTTCATTTTGTTGTGGAGTTTTGGGAGCTGAAAATTCTCTTTTAATTCCATTCTTCTCACAGAAGGACTCGAATCTTGCATTCTCAAATTCTCTCCCATGTTCACTTCTAACTTTGGCTATCGGAATCCCCTTTTCGTTTTGTAGTTTCTTGCATAGGATCTCCAACCTCTCACAAGCTTCTGATTTTTCTCTAAGGAATTCAACCCAAGTGTTTCTTGAGTAGTCGTCCACAATGACCATAATGTATCTTTTCCCCCCTAGGCTTTCTGTTCTGGTAGGCCCCATTAGATCAACATGAAGTAACTCCAAGCACCGAGAGGTGGCTATCACATTCACCTTGTGATGACTTAACTTAGTTTGCTTCCCCATTTGACACGCACCATAAACGGTCTTCTTCACTTTTCCAAACTTGGGAAGTCCCTCGACTGCTTCAAGTTTGGAGACTTTTGCTACTTGTTTGAAGTTTGCATGCCCAAATCTGTGATGCCACAGCTCCAACATATCCATATGAGCACTTCTACACAATATGGGTGCCGTGGGAACTATTCCATAACAGTTATCTGTAGTCCGATTTCCTTCCAAAACCTGAATCCCCTCTTCATTAATGATCAAACATCCCTTCTTAGAGAATTGTACCAGAAAATCATCATCACAAATTTGAGTGATGCTCAGCAAATTCGCCTTCAGCCCTTTTATGTACAGCACATCTTTCAACAGCGGCAAACCAGGTATCTCAATGGTTCCTTTGCCTAGGACTTGAGCATGACTTCCATCACCAAAGGTCACATAGTCACCGACCTTTTCTTTGAGTGTCTTAAACAGAGACTTATCCCCTGTCATATGGCGAGAACACCCACTGTCAAGATACCACAAACACGCATTAAACACCTTCAATGAGGTATGCACAAATAGGTTCACATGTGACAGACATTCTTGACCTTCAAACACAAACTCATCATCAGTTTTCATGCTTCTTTCAGATTGATTTTTCATTTTCAGATTCTCAATAATCTCACACAGCATTCTATTCTTTCTTTTATATTTCTTAATCAATGATTTAGATTCAGATATGCTACTGTGTAAGACATGATTCTGATTTTCAAGATATTCCAGCATGTGAACAAATACTCTAGCATGTTTCTTAGTTTTTAACAACTCTACAAGATCATCAGTAAGACACCTTTCAGACATATGCATAGAGTCATTTTCACAAACACTTAAGCTACAATTCAGCATGGTATATTCCAAAACAATCAACCACAACACAGGGGTCTAGGATCACACTTAGGTAATAAAACCACAACAAGTGTACCCACTCTGATACCAAATGAAAGTTCAAAAACGTGTAAAAACACCTTTGAACGATTAGACCCCCAAATTACAACTTAACCAATTCAAGTAATATGTCAAACAACTAGTGTGCGGAAACTTAACATATGCTATAATATGAAATTGGTTAAAAACTATCTAAGCCATAACAAAATAAAATCCACAGCAGATAATAAAAAGGCAAAGATAGAGAGGAAGGAAGATGCAAACACAAAGACAACACGTGATGTGTTATCGAAGAGGAAACCGAAGCCCTCGGCGTAAAACCTCTCGCCGCCCTCCAAGCGGTAAACAATCCACTAGAAAATACAGTTGGGATACAAGGACAACAATAGACCCTCCAAGCCTAATCTACCCAGTGCACCTAAGCCCTCCAAGCTTCTTGCTCCAACGAGGTTGCGCCGAACCTTTTTCTTTTCTAGCTTCCCGGATTCCGCTACTAGACCGTAGCATCAACCAATGAAGATTGGTTCCTTCCTAACTGCTTCCTAGAAATCCAAACAACTGTCTCACAGTGATGATGATGGTGAGAACCAGGTTTGGTATAATGCCTCTCAAGGATTTGACAATGGAGAGGAAGAGAGTTGAGGAATTTGAAGAGTCTCTAAGGTATAGATTGTGTGTGAATCAATCTTGTTTTTCTTTAGGGTTTCTCTCTCAAAATTCTCTCTGGAAGCTCTCATTCAATCGTGGGTAAAAGAGGTATTTATACTGGAGTGGGAGAGGAATGTGAAACGTCAGATTTTACAAAATAGGGGTGGCTCGCGGCTTGACCTCGCGGCTTGACTAAGTCGCGAGATCCAGTCGCGAGATAACCGTATGGCTAGTTGTCCTGTTTTGTCCTGTAGTGCTCCAGCTAGCATGACTGTTCATCTTCTAGCATGCTTGGCACGTGTGTTGCGTCTGGCGGCTTGCAGCCGCGAGTCACCCGCGAGTCCCAGCCGCGAGTCTCTGTTTTCTTGCACACTCTTGAGCAATCTTCACTCTATCTCACTCACTACCCTTACATCAAACCCACCTAAATACAGGGTTACTAAATGCTGAATTACAAGCAAATTTGGCACGGAATAAAGCCAATTAGATGGTTGAATAAATTCAATCTTATAGTTTCCAATGTTTACTCGTCCAAAGATTGGATTGTTTTGGCTGGTTTTACCCATGGATTTTGATTATTCTCAAGTGCACACATTTTCACGTTAGTTTCTTGGACGAATACGCTTCAAGTTTTATCTTGTCCATTGGTCAAACGAATATGCCTTGAGCTTATTTTTCTTAGCTTTATCCTTATTTTGAGGAAAGCTTATAGACATTACATCCCTGCATCCAGAGATTTTTATTCGTCTTGGGCCTTAGCCTTCTTATGGATGAAATTATGGAAATTAGATTTATGCATCACATACCTTGGAAATCCAAACTACATATACATAACATAAACATCATCCACAAGCATGGCACATGCTTAGAAGCTAGTGCCTTTTAGAGAATTAAAAATACAAACAGATGAACTAAGTCTATGACTTTGTCCATAGTCCATAGCGCATAGTTTAAAGACTAATACACCTTTAGGGAATTAAAATATAACATATAAAGCTAATAACGAACACGTGCAAGTAGCAGAAAGCAACACAAACTTTGGCTCGTCCAGGATAATGTTCATCCAATCTAATGTCTTACTGATAATATCTTCTTAAATGCTCAACATTCCAGGGGTGCTCTAGCTTTCTCTCATCCAGGGCTTCTAAGTAATATGATCCTTGTCTCTTGTAATTAATAACCATGTAAGGTCTTTCCTAATTAGGTCCCAGTTTCCTATAGGCTGGATTTTTGGTTGCTAAAGAGACCTTTTTTAGGACGAGGTCTCCAATGTTGAAGCGCCTGGGTTTCACCATTGTATCATATTGTCTAGCCATGAGGTTTTTATACCTTGCTATCCTTTGCTCCGCATTCATCCTTACCTCGTCTATCAGATCAAGGTTGAGATGAAGTTGCTCTTCGTTATCTTGGTTCCGATACTTCATCATCCTGTGGTTTTCCATATTCACTTCTGCAAGTATCACTGCTTCACTTCCATAGGCTAGTTTGAAGGGAGTTTCCCCTGTGGGGGTCCTCACAATCGTCCTGTAAGCCCATAAAACTCTTAGTAGCTCCTCTGGCCACACTCCCTTTGCTCCCTCAAGCCGAGTCTTGTTGATTTTCAACAAGGATCGGTTTACCACTTCTACTTGTTCATTTTCTTATGGGTGGGAGGGTGAGGAATAATGATTCTTGATTCCAAACTACTCACAAAAGTCCCTGAAAAGTGTGTTGTCAAATTGTTGTCCATTATCTAACTTTAGTACCCTAGGTACCCCAAACCTCATATAATACTCTTCCAAAAGAAGTTTTTGACATTTTGCTGTGTGATCTTTGCTAGGAGTTCTACCTCCACCCACTTAGTGAAGTAATCGATCCTTACTAATAAAAACTTCATCTGCTTGGTTCCAAGTGGAAAAGGGCCTAAGATATCCAATCCCCATTGTGCAAAGGGCCATGGGGCCATCATCGGGGTGAGATACTCTGATGGTTGTCTAGGGACGTTGCTGAAACGTTGACATTGGTCACACACCTTGACATAAGCCTTAGCATCTGCTTGATTAGTTGGCCAGTAGTAACCTAAATGGACAACTTTATGGACTAGTGCTCTTGCTCCTGAGTGGTTTCCGCATGCTTCTTCATGAACTTCCTCCAACACATAGTTTGATTCTTCTAAAGCTAAGCACCTTAAGTAAGGCTGAAAGAAGCCTCTTTTATATAATACCTTGTCTATGAGAACATACTTGGCAGCTTTGATCCTCAACTTTCTAGCCTCACCCTTGCATTCCGGAAGCCTTCCATCTTTGAGGTAAATTACTATTGGAGTCATCCAATTTTCTTCTCCTTTAATTTGCTATACCTCTGGAAGATCTATGCTTGGCATGTATTGGACTTTATCATACTCATCCATAGCTCCCCCTACTGAAGAAGCTTTGCCAAAGCATCTGCTTCCATGTTTTCCTCCCTTGGGAGTTGAACAAAACTGGCTTCTTTAAATTTTTTGACAAGCCGCTTTACCTTACTGAGATACTTCGTCATCTGATCTTCCTTAGCTTCACACATTCCATTCACTTGATTGATAATCAACTAAGAATTTGGATGACCACTAACTCCACCCCTAAGGACTTAGCCAATTCCAATCCTTTAAGGAGAGCTTCATATTCAGCTTCATTATTGGTGGTTTGGTATTGTAGACGAGTTGCGTATTTCAACTTATCTCCTTCTGGGGACTTGAGTATAACTCCAATTCCTCTTGCAAATAACGTGGACGAGCCATCCATATTGACGACCTACATCTGAGCTTCGTCCACCCTGTCTAGCTCACCTTAGTTGGGAGTGAATTCTACAATGAAATCTACCCATACTTGTGCTTTTATTGCGTTTCTTGGTTGGTACTTGACATCAAACTCACTAAGTTCTATGGCTCATTGGACTAGTCATCTTGCGGCTTCTAACTTGTTCATTGCCTTCTTTAATGGATGATCTATCAAGACATTTATGACATGAGCCCGAAAGTAATGCGTTAACTTCCTAGAAGCCATGACCAAGGCAAAGGCTAGCTTTTCCATCATGGGATATCGTCCTTCTACCCCTCTTAACGCTCGACTTGTATAATAAACCGACTTTTGTATCTTCCCTTCTTCTTTAATCAATGTTGAGCTCATTACATGCGGGGACACCCCTAAATACAAATATAATTCTTCAACTAGTATGGACGGGCTTAGCAGAGGAGCTATGGTGAGGTAGGTCTTAAGGTCTTGGAAGGCCTTCTAACACTCGTCCGCCCATTCGAATGCCTTCTTAAGAACTTTACAGAATGGTAAACACTTGTCAGTAGCTTTTGAGACGAATCTGTTAAGGGTGGCAACTCGTCTGGTGAGAGATTAGACTTCTTTGTTATTCCTTGGTGGCTCCATATTTAGTATCGCTTGGATTTTATCGGGGTTTGCTTCAATTCCCCTATGTGAAACCATGAACCCAAGAAACTTACCTAACGAAACTCCAAAAGCACACTTGCTCAGATTCAACTTCCTGTTATATCGTCTAAGCGTATCAAAGTTCTCTTGAAGGTCGTCTAGATGCTTTTCCTCATCCAAACTCTTTACCAGCATATCATCTACATAAACTTTCACATTCTGTCCAATCTGTGGACGAAAGATATGGTTAACCAGCCTTTGATAAGTTGTCCCCGCGTTCTTTAAATCGAAGGGCATTATTTTGTAGCAAAAGAAGCCTTGGCTGGTAATGAAGGACGTCTTCTCTTGGTCCACCTCATCCATCCTTATTTGATTATAGCCTTAGAAGATGTCCATAAAACTTAGCAATTTATGATCTGCAGTTGAGTCCACTAGTTGGTCAATGTATGGCAATGGATAGCTATCCTTTGGGCAAGCCTTGTTCAAATCGGTGAAGTCCATGCACATCCTCCGCTTGCCATTAGCTTTCTTGACCATCACCACATTGGCCAACCAGTCCGAGTAATAAAATTCCCAGATAAATTTTGCCATTGTTAACTTCTGGACTTCTTCTTTAATGATATTATCTCGTTCGGGAGCAAAAACTTTCTTCTTTTGACATACGGGCTCGGAGGAAGGATACACGTTCAGACGGTGGGTCATGACACTCAAGTCAATACCTGGCATATCCTGTGACTCCATGCGAACACATCAATGCTCTTCTTTTCCGTGCTTACTCCAATCCTTGTAAACTTTTCGGGGTTACTCTTGTCCAAAGGAACGGCTTTTGGCACTTTCGTGGGCTCCGTGGTAACCCTTCTCTCATCTATACTCATCATCTGTACATGCTCGTCCAAGGCCAACATGGCTAGATAGCACTCTCTGGTGGCTAATTGTTCTCCTTGCACTTGACCTACTCTGTAATCTATTGGGAACTGAACAAACAAATAGTAAGTAGATGTTACTGCCTTCCAACTATTTAAAGTCGGTCTTCCAATGATAGCGTTGTATGACGATGAACAATCCACGATCGCATCGTCTTGTAGGTGGTGAGCCCTTTCAACATCCTCGTCTGTGAACGTAATGGCTTGCTTGTTCGTTACCCTCATCCTTGGGGATCGTCCAGAAAGTTGGACGTTTTGCACCACCTTCAAGTACGTCTTCCTTGACTTAGAAGATTGTCCTATTGAGGTCTCTCCTATAAAAACTCTTATTTCTCCAAGTGGGGGTCATGGCGACTCTTCTATCTTTCCCTTCAACTTCTCGTCCAAGAAAAATTTTCAATTTTCCTTGCCTGATGAGATTCTCTATCTGCTGCTTCAAATCAAAACACTCGTCCGTATCATGTCCATAATCGCTGTGGAAGCGGTAATACTTGTTCCTATTGTGCTTGTTGGGATCTCCTTTCATTTTTTCTGGCCACTTCAAGGATGGATCATCCTTGATTTGCATAAGCACTTGTTCAAGTGGCATGTTCAAGGGCGTATATTGCTGACTCCGTGTTAAAGAACTTTCCTTCTTATTGTCTTGATCTTTCTTCTCTCCCGTCTAGGCCATCTTTGGATGAGGACCCTGCTCCGGATGGCGCTGGAGATCTACTTCCATTCGCTCAGCTTTTTTCCTTTTCTTAGCTATGATTGCGTCCTCTACATTCATGAAGTTTTGGGCTGAATGGACGAGTTCAGCCATGGTTTGAGGCTTTTGCTCATAAAGCTTATGGATGAATAAATCGGAATTAACTCCATTATGGAAGGTTGCCAATAACAACTTGTCATCCATCTCGTCTACTGTCAGGGCTTCCCTGTTGAAACAAGTAATGAAGGATTGCAAGCTTTCATTTTCCCCTTACTTTATAGTTAACAGGCTAGACGAGGAACGCTTATGCTTTTGTCCTCCAATAAAATTGTTGATAAACAACTTACTCAATTCTTTGAAAGAACCTACAGTGTTCGGAGGTATCTTGCTATATCACACTCGTGCTGGCCCTTTAAGGGTAGTAGGAAAGACCCTACACATAATCTCGTCTGGAACCCCTTGAAGGTGCATTGTAGTCTTAAAAGTAGCGATATAATCAAAAGGGCTGCGCGTTCTATCATATAAGTCCAAGGAAGGCATCTTGAACTTAGGAGGCAAGGGATGACTATTGATGGAAGCTATGAAAGGGGAGTCTGTTTGATGAACTAAATCATCTACAGGATTCGTCTTTCTTATGTTCTCCTTCATCTCGTCCATGGCCTTCCTTATCTAATCCATCTCCCTCTCCAAGTGTGGCACCCTTCGTGAAGCAGTACCCCTTGACTAGTTCTTGGGCTCGGCATTTTCTCCTTCTTTAACTTCTTAACTCTGGTCTTGTCCTTCTGCGTATCTTTCATGTCGTTGCCTCCTTAGACTAATCTCCCTAGTCAACTCTTGGTTCTAACGAGTTAATTCCGCCATGGTGGCTGCCATGAACTGTATATGTTGGATGGAAGGTGGTTGCATGACAGGTGCTGACTGAGGATCGTGATGGGGATTACTAGAAGCATTCCTACTCTCCTGGTGGCTTGGACTAGTGGCCATTGATCTCGTCCGAACCATGCCGCCTTTTGTCAAAGAAAGATAAATTGCAAAACACAAAATTAATCCTTCCCACAGACAGCGCCAACTGATGATGCAAAGAAAATTAGTAGGTTGAATGCTCCAGGCTTCAATGGACTAGTAATTGCTTGGAAGGCTTGAAAAGAAAAACACACGATCAAAGGTGAATGCGGTGGACCAGCTAAGAACCCTCCAATGCTTTCGTTAGTTTCTCTCTTAAATTCTAGAGTTCCAACTTTTTAGGAGTCACGAAAAACTTACTTTTGTTTGATGTGGATGAGTCTTTATGTAGTGAGCTTTCGAGTGGTTACTTGATTGGTAACTTCCACAAACCGTATGGAAGTTACAAAGTTCAAACATAACTTCTACAACTACTATGGAAGTTAAAAGATTTAATCTTATCTTCTATAACTACTGATGAATCAGAAATGTATGGTTGTCACTGTAGAAGTTAAAAGATTTAATCTTATCTTCTATAACTACTGATGAATCAGAAATGTATGGTTGTCATTCCACGAAGATCGTCATTCACCCAAAGAAGACGTTACGCATTTATTACACACATTGATGAAGAAACGTAATGGATGGAGCAACGATCACAGAATCAGCTGTGATCTCCAAGCAAAGATTCTGTAATGCACTAGCCGTTGAGCATAAATGCAACACATCATTGCCCATTAATGAGGCACATAACTATAAAAGAGAAGATAATAGAAGTTAAAAGTACACACAAATACTCTACGAAATCACTCTCAACTCATTTTCTCTTTAGAATCTTTCTCTTTTACTGGCTTAAGCATCGGAGGTGGTTTGGCTGATGCCACATCGGCGTGTTACTCTTCCCCTCAATTCCTTTTTTAGGATTCTCATCTATAGACTCATTCACAGCACCGTCCATCCTCTATGATGATGAGCTCAACTATTGATTTTTTACATCATCAGTTTGTCACCGTCTGTGGGGAATGCTAATCATTCAAGCCATCTTTCCCAATGACAAAAGAGTTCCTCAAAGTGTAAAATGGAAGCAAAAACCGGACCTCAGCCAGATGCTATGCAACAACAACAAAATCCAAGCCTTCTTGGCTAATGTGGAAGAGCTGACTCGCCAAAATGAAGAGCTACGAATGACGATGGAGTCTCAAAAAGCAAAACGTTGGTGAATAGGTGAAAACCAAAATGAAGAAGAATTGAATTCTCAAGCCAATAAGCAAGATAGAACTCCAGAAGAAGATTCTGCTAAAATGGAAAATGAGCTCCATAACATGAGGAAGGAGATGGACGAACTAAAAAGTGATATGAAGGACAAAGGCTGAGAGAATCTGGATGGAATGATTCGAAGGACGGACTCACCTTTCACCACTAAAGTACTGAACCGTCCCCTCCTGCCAAAATTTCGTCTCCCACAATTGGAGTCATATGACGGTTCTTAGGATCCTTTGGATCACATTGAATCATTCAAGATGCTGATGCGATTGCAGATGACCCCAAATGAAGTGATACGTAGGTCATTCCCAACAATGCTGAAGGAAGCAGCTAGAGTATGGTTCAGTAAGATACCCCCAGGAACCATTGCAGATTTTGAACAACTCAACAAGGGTTTTATTCGTCATTTCATTGGGGGCAAAGGCACAAAAAGCTAGCTAGCCATCTTCTCAACATTCAACAAGCTGAAGGAGAATCACTAAGGCAGTACATCACTCAGTTCAATAAGGAACTGCTACAGGAAAACAAAGTTGAAGATCAAGTCATCCTAACAACCTTCCAAGCAGGATTGCTACCGGGAGATTTCTTCTTTTCAATCACTATAAGTCCACCAAAAACAGTAGTGAAGTTGCTACGTAAATCCTAGAAATACATGAATGCAGAGGATGCAATGCTCGCAAAGGAGATGAAAAGGAAAAGGAAGAGAGACGAAGGAACAAATAGCAATTGGGATAAGAAGAAGGAGACATGAAGTGGCAGACAAACCATAGGGAAAAAGAAGGAGCTTCTAGATAGGAAACCCAAGTTCACCAACTTTACTCCTCTAATAATGCCAATTGAGCAAGTCCTTATGCAGATAAAAGACGATCCTTCCTTGCAATGGCCGAAGTCAATTAGCACTCCAGTAGAAAAAAAGGGACAAAAGCAAGTACTATAGATTCCACCAGGACCACAAACATTGTACTAATGAGTGTAGACACTTGAAAGACCAGGTAGAAACTTGAATTTGACAAGGGAAGTTGCAAAAATACGTTAGAAAGACGGAGGCATACAGATACCAATGGAAGGATGACCAGGACAGAACTCCAGAGGCAAAGGATAGCAAACTCCCTACAAGAGAAATAAAGACGATCTCGGGAGGATAGATGACAGGCGAAACGTTGAAGTCCTTGAAAAAAGCACAAGGGAGAGAAATAAATAGCATCCATTCGCAGGTCCCTCCAATGAATATGCCAAAAAATGACGAGCCTGATATTGTCTTCTCTGAGAAAGACATTCACAGCATCAAACAATCCCATGATGATTCGCTAGTAATCATGCTCAGAGTAGAAGAATTTAACGTCCACCTTGTGCTTGTTGACAACGGAAGCTCAGCAGATATCGTCTACTTGCCCACATTTCAGTAGATGAAGTTGGATAAGAAAAGGATCAGGCCTTTCACCTTGCCTTTGGTAAACTTTACAGGGGATAGAATCGTCCTTAAAGGCATCATCATTCTAACTATGATTGCAGGAACTTACTCAGCACAAGTCACCAAGGAAATTGATTTCCTTATAGTTAATTGCCCCTCAACATACAACATCATCTTGGGAAGACCTGCACTCAACAGACTAAAAGCAGTGACATCAATATATCACTTGAAGGTGAAGTTTCCAACAGCCTATGGAATAGGAGAGATCAAAGGAGATCAAGTTCTGGCAAGAGAATACTATCAAGTTGCCCTAACATCGGGAGAGAACCACACATGGGTAATGAATGAACCAGAACCCATTCCTGAATCGTCAAAAATACCACAAGAAATTGAGATCGTCCTAGGAGATTCAACAAAGGTATTGAAGATCAAAACAACACTCCTAGCCTCAAAGAAAGAGAAAATGATCTCTTTCCTAAGGGCAAACCAAGATGTTTTCACTTGGAAACATGAGGATATGCCCGAGATTGATAGGAAGATCATACAGTATCGTCTCAACGTCAACCCAGAGTGCAAACCTATACAACAAAAACGGAGAATATTTTCATTAGAACACAACAAAGCTGTGACTGAGGAAGTAGAGAAGCTACTAGAGGCTGATTTCATCAGGGAGGTATTCTATTCAGATTGGCTAGCAAACGTGGTTATGGTAAAAAAGAGCGACGGCAAGTGCAGAATGTGCATTGATTTCACAGACCTGAATAAGGCCTGCCCAAAAGACAGCTTCCCTTTGCCAAGGATTGACCAATTGGTAGACTCAACTGCTGGACACAAGCTATTGAGTTTCATGGATTTATTCTCTGGATACAACCAAATTCTTATGGACGAAGACGATCAAGAGAAGACCTCATTTGTCACTAGCCAGGGATTATACTACTATAAGGTTATGCCCTTTGGACTGAAGAACGCAGGAGTCACCTACCAAAGATTTGTGAACCGTATGTTCTTTCACTAGATTGGAAGGAATGTGGAGGTATACGTGGATGACATGCTGGTGAAAAGCAAGGACGAAGCCAACCACTTGGATGATCTCAAAGAAACCTTCAATACACTACGTAAGTACAATATGAAATTAAACCCTGCAAAGTGTGTTTTTGTTGTTGCTTCAGGAAAATTCTTGGGATTCATGATGTCCCAATGAGGAATAGAGGCAAATCCAGACAAAGTAAAATCAATAATTGAGGTCAAATCACCAAAAATAGTGAAGGAGGTAAAAAGCTTGATAGGGAAAGTTGCAACCCTAAATAGATTCATCTCTAGGGCAATAGCCAAGTGCATGCCATTCTTCAAGGTATTGAAAAAAGCCTTTCAATGGAATGACGAATGCGAGGAAGCCCTTGCCAAGTTAAAGGAGTACTTGATGAAACCACCTCTATTAAGCCCCTTAGTGATGGGAGAGAAGTTGTTCCTCTACTTAGCAGTATCCAAGATTGCAGTAAGTTCGGCATTGATCAGAGAAGAAGGGAATGTTCAGAAGCTAGTTTACTATACCAGTCAGACATTCAAAGGAGCAGAAGCAAGTTACCTAAGGATGGAGAAGATAGCTTTCGCATTATTGGTCACCTCTAGAAAGCTCTGTCCTTATTTCTAGGCATACCCCATCGTCATCATGACAGACCAGCCCAAAAGAAAGACGATGAACAAGATAGATGCAGCAGGATGACTCATTCAATGGGCAATTGAATTAGGCCAGTTTGACATCGAATATTGGCCTCGAGCAGCAATCAAAGCCCAAGTACCGGTGGACTTCATTGCAGAATTCACTTATCCCTGCAAGGAATAAGAACCCCCCATGGAAATATGGACGGTCCAAATAGATGGGTCAGCCACGAAGAAAGTGGGAGGAGCAGGAGTAGTTCTTATACCTCCAGAAGGAGAAACACTTAGGTATGCAGTCAGATTATAGTTCATAACAACAAATAACGAGGCAGAATACGAAACATTGCTAACAGGGTTGAGTCTAGAAAAGGCTCTAGGAGCAAGGAACCTTATCGTCCAAGCTGATTCTTAGATACATAAATACATATACATAAAAAATTTCTAAATATACATATATATAAAATGTATGTTTGTCATAAATCTGTGATATGTTTAACTAATAACTAATTTAAACATTAATTATGTAATAATATATAACAAGTTAATTAAATAAATCAAATTAACATATGTTTGTAACAAGTACATTCAAATTGATTAAACTCAAAAATGATAATACATGACAAATAAACCCAAGTAATGATTTATTTTCCCTATCTTGCCTAATCAACTTCATTTAATTCAGTGTTATTACCATGTTCATCATTTTACAAATTTATTTATTTTTTGAAATTTTCTTCATCATATCAACATTATATTCACTGTCTCTTCTTGTTCTTTTATTTTAATAATTTTTAAAATATCTCCTTTTGGCATTCTAGCTCCTTTGACTTATAACAATAATGACAAAAATAAAAATAATTATATTACTAGTTAATTCCTTATTCATGTTATAGAAAGAAAATTTACAAATATGAAAGTGAAGTATAAGTTTATAGTTCAAATTTTGTAGGAGAAAGAGAGAAACAAAAACTATGAACATGTTGTTTTATCACTACAAGAAAACTGAGCAATTGCGGCGGGTGCAAAAACTGCCGCTATATGTCACCTATTGCGACGCTTTTTTGGTCCGCCGCTGTACATGAGATCTATTGCGGCGTTCTATATGCCCGTTGCAATAGCTCTAGTATTTGCGGCGTACTACAACGGCAGGCCAATGACTCGCCGCAATAGACCTATTTTAGCAGCATTAAACTTAGATATAGCGGTGGGTCAATGACCCGCCGCAATATGTACTCCTTTTTGCGGCGGGTTGGACCGCCGCAATAGACATTTAAATTTCCCTCTATTTTTTTGCCTTCTAACTTAAAGATCAAATAGTAAATTACACCCGATTGGCATGAAAATTGGCATGCATGTTAAGAACATATAGAAAGTGTGATCCAACGGTTGGATTTTCAAAATTTGAATTTAACAATAAGTTATTGATTGGTGTAACATTTTTTAGAGTTACATTAATTGTAACTAGAACCCAACGATATATTTCTTAATTCAATGTGAATTTTGACAAATTTACCGTTAGATTACATTATCTTCATATATTTTTCATGCATACAAAATTTCAAGATGATCAAAGACTAATAGTCATGTCATCAATCAATTGTTTAAATTCAAGTTTTTGTAATTTAAAATAACGCATAAAAGATTAGTTTAATGATCAAATGGTAAATTACACCCGATTGGCAAGAAAATTGGAATGCATGTTAAAAACAAATAGAAAATGTGATCCAACGGTTGGATTTTTAAAATATGAGGTTAAATTAGGTAACGTAATAATTTTTATTAAAAACAAGTCTAACAACTTGTTGGATTCAAATGAAAGCACAAAGTTTAGTAACAAAAAAAATCTATTTTAAAGCACATATCTATGTATCCTACAATATGTACGATTTTACGATACGACACATACTACTGTATTCTACGATTTATGAGCATTAACGATCAAAGTATTGAATTCCATTTCAGAGAGTGCACCGGAGTGGTTACTGAAATGAAATTTTTTGATGTCGGTATGTATCGGTGCCCCATTTCATGATAACACACCAGATATATATATATATATATATATATATTTTTTTTTTATGCCTGAATTAAATGTATTTTTTCAAAATCAAATAAGAGATGAGAGATTTTTTTTGATAAAAAAACTCAAATATGGTTTTTTTTTTTAAAGTAAACTTGCTTTGGGTTATTTGCAAAACAGGAACCTCCAAGGAGGCTGATTTTTAAGTTTCAACTCATTGTTAACTTTTCCTATCCTATTTCAACTCCCACCTGATCCATCCACGTGATTTCACTCTTTCTCATTACATTTACCTTCCTTTTTTTTTTTCCTCGCATTAATATCTGAGAAACTGAGACTCATCTCATCTTCTTTCTTCTTCTTTTTAATCTCGCCATGGGGTCGGTGGCTCATTAAATTAATTGTTTCATTTTCTTCATCGTCAGAGTTTAGATCTCCTGCAACATTTTTTTTTCTCACTTCAGATCTGTGGATCAAGATTTCACAAAATTTTGGACCGAAGCATTAAATTCACACGGAACACTGGAATCTCACTCGGAATGGCAGTTTATGCCAGCACAGACCAGAATTTTGAGTGATACAGAAAATAGGAGTCTGTTTCACTAGAACGGAAAATTCCGCCAATTCCAATCGGAACGGAACATAATTCAAAACTTTGCTTACGATAAGTTATTATGACATTAAAATTTTTGTACATGATTTACACTTTACCCCGTCAACAATATTATTAATCTTTTTAAAGGCTATAAAATATTTTATTGATCTAAAATCTGAAATGAATTTAACAAGCACAACAACAAAATTTACCAATAACAAACGTAAGTCCAAGTGAACACCCACACACATCTGACAACATGCAAGACACCCAAAAAAAAAAAAAAAAAAAAAACCTAATTTTCTAATGAATGCTTATTTGGAGTTTCAAAAAAAAAAAAAAAAAGAAATTGTTTGTACTCTTGCCCCCCTAGCTTTAAGTCCTAGCTCTGTCCTTGGGTTTGAGCCTTTGAGATATATGACTGCCTTCGCTAATAGCTATAATAGGAAAATTATAGTATAGTCCTGAATTATACTCTCTCCCTCTTTAAGAAGAGTATACCCCCTAGTGAGTGGAACACACCCCTCGAGAGGGAGGAAAAATACTCTGGGACTTTGCAATAACAGCCCTACATAGAATCATCTACTTTATTCTATTCTATATTCATTATTATTACCCATTTCGTGCACTATCCAATTCATGAAGCCTCTACCGTTAGATCAGATTGCAGGCTGCCACATTTAAGAGTCCGATTTCTTTGGGATTGTCTTTGTACTAAAAAGTGGGACCAATTAGACCCATCTGGCTTATATATTTTTTTTCCACACCAACATGGAATTATTTATTAATTACCATTAATTCCAATATTTTTTTACCATAATCAAATCCACCCCGAGTTCTATATAAACACCCCCAGCCTACCACTCCAATTCCATCACACAAACTTTTCTTCTCAAGCAAACACAAATTTCCTAGAGAAACCATTTTCCTCTCTAGCCAAACACTCTAAATCCTTTTCAAACCCATTCCGGAAGTCTAAAACCTTTGGTGTGACATGAACACAGACTTACACTAACGATCCATTTGTTTCGAAGTAAAATATTTTCAAATATGTAAAAAAATTTACTGAAAATATTTTTGTATTACAATGTTTGGTTGTTTACATGAAAATGGCAAGAAATAATTTTCAAGTAACCATGAAAAAAATTTCCTAATCTCACAGCCCATCAAATCCAAGTAACCACCACAAAATAAGCAAGAAACAATTCAACACCAATCTATCGGCCACCCAAACTACCACCATATTGGTACATACCAAACCACCACCACTCTACTGACCACTTAAATAAATAGATTGGAGAGGAAAAGAATAAAAAAAACTGGTAAACTAACCACTGCAATCCACAACACAGCCACCACAACAACTCACAAACCGTTTCAGCTACCCAGTGCAACCCACAACCCAGCCACCACCACGACCCACAACCCAATCACCACAACTACATAGCCACCACAACAACCCACAAATCATTTCAACTACCCACCGTAACCTATAACCCAGCCACCACCACAACCCATAACATAGCCACCAAAATATATATATATATATATATATATATATATATATTAAAAAAGAAAAAGAAAAAAAAATTGAAGCCACAACATATGCTTGTATTGAAGTATGAACACATAAAGAGATTCTCCATCACAATCACAAACACTCTTCTCTCTTTAAACAAATCTCTATGATTGTGTACGGACAAAATAGTATACAATAATGGAGGGAATACAACAACGTGTAGAGACATGGATGAGAGAGCAGCAAGCAAAGATCCTCAATGTCTCTTCCTAATGGGGTCCACTACAACGGTAAGTGATAAACCAACCACAACCATTTCAACTACCCACCGCAACCCACAACCTAACCACCACCACAACCCATAACACATCCACCACAACAACCCACAAACCATTTTAGCTACCCACCCTCCACCACCATGAACCACAACCCAACCACCACCATAACCCACAATCCATCCTAACCATCCATGACAACCCACAAAGGTAGCCACGCTTGACCTAAACGAAGCAAAAACCCAAATCAGTAAACCTACTCGGTAGTGAAGGGAAAAAAAAAAAAAATTAGAACTACGAATCTATGGATGAGCTGATGATGGTGGAGGTGGCCAAGAAATGGTGGAGCTGACGACAACAATGGAGGATTATAGGAAAAAAATAAATGTAAGAGATGGGTGGTGCCTACAAGTGGAGTCAGTGATGGATAACACTAGCGAAGGGAGGAGTCAGTGATGGATGGTGCCTACAGTGGAGCCGATGATGGGTGGGAGGGAAGGACCATGGTGGGCTGAGGTTTGGGGAGATTACTAAGAGAGTGTGAGAGATAGGTAGAGTATTGGGACTGAAGGAGTGCACAAAATGTAAAATGTTTTACCAACATTTCAAGTGTAAAACATTTTACACAAATTTTCCTTGGTTGTTTTTGTTGACTAAAAATATTTTACCACAAAACAAACACTGTAAAATGCATGTGAAAATATTTTACTTCAAAACAAATGGAGCTAAGTATAACATGATCCTAACTGTTCCCGGACCTAAAATGTATTGGTATTGAAATATTATGCTCCAATGTGCAAATAGAAATCTTCATCATAACTAGGGTTGTCCACGGGTCAGTCCGGGTTAGGTTTGTGCCCAATCTAGAATCGACTCGTTGAAATCTGGTTGCAGAAAATTTCACCTACCACCCACAGCCGGAGTAGTCGGGTCGGGCAGATTAGACCTTCAACGGGTGGCAGTCAGAGTTATAGATCTGAGAAGACGGCAAGAAAACTGTGAAAAAAAATCACATTTGGCGAAAATCTCATTGGATTCTATGATATTTTGCCAGATTTGGTGAAAATCTCACTAGGTTCGATGAGATTTCGCCAGATCCAGTCAAAATCTCACCAAATCTAAGTGAAATATCGCCAAAATCTAGGTTTTTTTGTCGGAATCTAGAAAATTGTTACTAGAATCTGGAAAATTTCACCGGATTCTGGAAATTTTTGCCAGAATTTGTGTATCTTTTGGTCGGTTCAAGTTTTTTTGGCTTTTAGTGTAGGGAAACCGAAATTGACCCACCAGAGTCGATTTCTAGTGGTGAAGATCCACCACCTACCGCCGGAGTAGTCGGGTTGGCCGGCATTGGATCGGATCTGGTTGGTTTGTTCAGGTGGGTCGGGTCTTTGGATGATTCTAGACAACCCTAATCATAAAAAATTTTAAAACATTGGGTTGGAACTTATAAAATTTGGATCGGTTAAATAGGAAATAAAAATAAAAGAAACTAGTACTTTATGCTACGTTATTTCTAATAACACAAGTGAGTAATATAAAAATTAAAAAAGAAACACAAATGATTAATCAAATATAGAGATTGGTTAGGTAGCAATGAATATGAAGCCTAAACATACATATAAACACCCATTTCTTCAATTTTTCTCAAAGCAAGATTTAGGGAGAATATATACTTTTCATTTTTCTTTGGTAAACTCTACCACTTATTAATTAGTAATTTATAAAGTAGCTCTAGATGAGGAATCAAGGAAGGGATGGTTTGGCATTTGATACATAATACCTAATACAATGAGAGTCTGCCTTTTCTTGAGTAGTGTCTCCTCTTTTTCAAGAGAAGCTATGTCTCTTTGTTGACTCAATTGATCTTTTTTACATTGATTCACGATTTTTGGGTTTGTGCTATATTCTTGTGCTCATTGCCTCATTACATTGAGCCATGACCTTCGTTGTTCTAAATGATCTTCTATATTCTTTAATTTCATATTGTCGAACTCGTTCGTTTATCTTCTCCATACTATAGCCAATTTCCCCCTCTTTCTGATCACAAATAGAGGATAAAGGATTAAAGGTTTTCTATTTATAACAATGTATCTCTTAACTCTTCATTAGTAATGATGTGATATCGCATGTCTCAACATTTGATATAAAAATATTTCTCATGCTATAAAATTAATGATTTATCATTATTGATTTGTACCGGTAGATTAATGCTTTGCATACACAACCTTTCTAATTATAAATTATTCATTAATTTTGTAAAAATAGAATAATAACTTATTTTATCAAAAATACAAACAATATTTTGTTCATGTTAATAGATTTAAGATAAATCATTAGTATTTCGCCTTTTAGTTCTTGACTTTTAGGGATAGTTTCATTTTGGTCATTAGAAAAACGTCTATGTCAATTAATCCATACTCTTTATATTTCCACTTCAGTGTGCTCCTTATCATGATCTAACTCATAAAAAATGTTAATATGGCTGATAAATTTCTTAAATGTCACTTAATCACAATTAAGAAAATATTTAACTGGTTTTAGAAAAAGTCACATCAACTTATGTGTCATTTGTGTATTATTTTTTATTTTCCTTTATTTTTCTTTTAACTTTCATGCCAATTTCTTGGTAATCAAACAAACACACCCAGCAGAAAATTTCAAAACAACAAATCAAATGACAAATACCAACTTCAATATCATCAAAATGGAACAATTTAAAAAAACAATACAAATAAACAATACTGTAAGGACTGGATCTGGCAGCCCAAACCCACTTAGATCAGTAGTGTCTTGCACTTATACCCAAGCCCAAACAATAGAACTATTTTATATAGAGGTGGGAAGACAATTTAAGTATCGTTGCAAGCTAAGCCTAAGGCCAGTGAAGTGCTTATTAGCTAAGGGAGAGCAAACCAAATAGTTGTTGATAAGAAAAAAGTCCTCCTCAGTCAATTCTGAGGAAGAGTTCTTGTAGATGTCTTACCCTGGTTTTTATCAAGCTATACATTGTTCCCTTTTCTATTTTTCTCTCTCTTTCTCAAAAGGTCTCCCCCTTTTGTTGTAAAGCTTCATTCCTCTTATATATCCTCCTTCTCGACATCCTAGCCCTCCACCTGTATACTCCATAGTTCTTCTCTAGATACTTGTCCCATCAGGGTTCTGCTGAAGGTGGTAGAAAGGGTTGCTAGCTGTGAAAACACTGTTCAGGGATCATTTCCTCATTAATACAGCTGATAAGGTTGTTACAGAGCATTCAATGCAGGGGGGAAGGTATACTCTTTCAGGAAGCTTCCTCCCACTATACCGATCCCCTCCTACAGCCCTCTCCCTCTTCTCAGGTAGACTAACTCCTCGGGTCAGATGTGCTTTTATAAATGGTTTGGTACCAATTAAGACAACATTGATAGGCACCACTGCAACCAAAAGATTATAAATTTAAAACAAATTGGTTCACTTAGCATAAGAAAATGAACTTTCTTCTAGTCCACATAGTCAAAATCAAATTCACTAGAAACACAATCCCAAATGCTATAACCCCATATACAATCAACCAGGAACCACCAATATATCTTTTCCTTTCCCACATTTTCTCAATAACCAAACAAACCCAAAATGCAATATTTCAAAACCAACCAAACAAACCCACATTTTCTCTTTCTTTTCTTGTTTTCTCGGAAACCAAACAGGGAGTATAAACTAAAATGCTATCAAGTTCACAGCTGAGATACTCAATCTACCTTTACCTGACTAACCTGAAATGATCTAGCAGCATACACCAAAGCTCAAAACCAAATCACTTACATGACACTTTTAAGCTCATTTAAACTTTCAAACAAAACTTAGAACCATCACATTTTTGTATAGTATTCACCATCATATCTCCAACATAACAATTCAAACACCAAAAAAAAAAAAAAAAAAAAACACAATAAATTAACCAAATAGATCTCAGAAAATTAACCAAAAACATAATAATGTAAATTAATACCAATTTAAATACCCAATGAATTAACTAAATTCATAAAATCACCAAACCCAAAAAAAAAAAAAAAAAAAACCCAAACCTTGAGTGGGATGGAATCGAGAGAGAGGGAGAGTACCTTTGGATTGGGAGATGGAGATGGATGTAGAAGCAGGATTCCTTGCACAATGAGTACAGATTAATCAACAAAAATAAAATTAAAAATTAAAAAATTAAAAAACAAAATAAAAACAATTAAAAAACTTACGAATCGGAATGATGTTGGTGGCAGAGGGTGGTTTTGTTGAGCTCAAGGACGGAGCAGAGGGTGGTTTTGTTGAGCTTGGGGACAGAGTGGAGGGTGGTTTTGTCGAGCTCGGGGATAGAGTGGAGGGTGGAGATGTTGGTGGCGGAGCAGAGCGGAGCTCGACAAGGATTTGGGATTGAGAGTTTGGAGAGAGTGAGAGTTTCGAATTGAGAGAGAGTGAGAGTGAGAATGATAAGTGGGAAAAGTGTATTAAGTGGGAAAAGTAAAAACCTAAGAGGGAAGATGAAAATAACAGAGGGAAATTTTGGGGCTGGAAATTTAAAGGTCTATAGCGGTGCAAAAGGAGTCCCTATTGAGGTAGTCATACAAAATGTAGCTATAGCTCGCATATTGCGGCATTTTTTCTCTACCGTCGCTATAGCATTTGCGCAAAATGTGTATTTATTGCGGCGGGTTTTAGGAGTGCTGCTATATCTACGTTACCACCTCTAAAATATATATATGGCGGCGGTTTTATGTCCCGCTATTGTAGGACATTGCAAAAGACTATCCTATAGCGGCAGTCCTAAAAAACGCTGCAATAGACCCTATGTATAGCAGCGGTCCCAAAAAACACCGCAATAGGCAACATATAGCGGCATTTTTGGCACCCGCAAAAAAACCACCGCAATAGTCTAGTTTTTTTGTAGTGGGTGCATTACACCTTGCCTCTTATTCTTCTCGGTCCTCGAACACCCCAAAAATAGATAAGCACAATACTTTATATATATATATATATATATATATATATATAAAATAAAAAATAAAAAACTAAAATATGGTAAGAATTTCTATTTTCAAAGATAGAGAAAACAATTTAACTTATTTATTCCAGGAAATTGGTAGATCTCAGGAAATGACGTTGTGTGAAGGATAATCTCTTTTATTTGATGTCTTAATCAGTTATAACATGATTTTTTTTATTATTATTTATTATATCAAAAATCGATGATAAATCGAAATTACGTTGGTTTTTTAAGAGACCAGTGCAATTTTTACAGAGAGTAATGGAATGAATCAAAAGTTATATAATTAAATCACATTTTAGACAAAATTAAGGGATGTAATTTGTAATTGAACTTAAATAGAATACAAAAAATGCTCTACCCGGTTATGGCATTTAGGTCAAGCATATTGGTTGGAATATAGTTACCCGTACCCCACACAACCCGTATCACTACTTTTCCTAGGATTTCATCCACTCTTCTCTTTCATTGTATTTTTTGATGTTGCACTTGTATGCTTATGAGTCCCTCTGTTTTTGTGTGTTATTGTTTTTTGGTTTTATAGATTGGCATGAAGCGAAATAAATTAATCCAACACTTGATCTGAGATATTCATTATTGATTAAACGAATTGTTACTAAATCTGTTAATGTTTGATAATCGGTTAGGAAATAAAACGAGGTTTGATTCTCATAAAATAATCTATCTTGTGAATACAATTTTGGAGCCATTCATTGATTTTGCATATCACTAATCCTATATTGTGAAACATTGTTTTGGTATAGAATTGATTATATACAAAATGTGTGGAGAAATATTAATTGGGTGTCACATAATTTTGAATCACGTAAATTAAATTCCAAAGTAGGTAGGATTGATACCTGTCTTATCTAGATTGGGCTTAAACTATGCAATATTGCTTTAGTTGAAAATACAAAAAATTCAACAGAGTATATTGATCAAGTTAGATATTTGGTTGAAGCCTAGTCATGTCATTTATATAGAATCTTAAGATTTTGAATTTGCATTTGATTCATTAAGCCTAAATTGTAACTTGCAATTGTTTCTGATTGTAGCAAATGTTTATTTTTTATATAGAGTGATCCGCATACTAGTTCAGCAGACCTCCCTAAAATCTCACTAATATTTATTGAGCTAACAAAAAACCGAGCTCAAGAAATTCTGTAAACTTTCGTAGGGTTTAGTAAGAATAACCCCAAAGGCGGTGTTTATCGTACACACTAGAAACGTAAGTCACATTTTTCAGTGTATTTTTGCACTGTGTGCACTAGTATTTTTCTTCGAAAGAAATAAAAAAATGTTAAAGTTATTATAAACTTTTTATTTTGAATTGCCTCTTTAACGTGAAGATATAACAAGTATAGTCTTTTTTTACATGTGTTTGAGAAATTACTCTGGGCCTGTGAGTGTTTTTGGATAGATATTTTTCCTCTAACGTTGATAAAACAAAATAATATACACTATTTTTTAAGCTAACTATTTATTTTAATTCAAAGATAGAATAGTTACGATTTTTCTTATGAAATTTAAAACTACTAGCCTCTAAGCAAAGGCTATTCTATTTTATTTATTTATTTATTTTTTTTTTGTAAAGGTTAATAATTTTCATGCATCATTATTCAAATCTATGTATTTGAGGGTGAAATAATTTTTTTGTATAAATCTCATCACACCCCTATATATTTTTGTGATTGGAAAATTTTGAGACTGTTTGGATGCAAAAATTTCATAACTCAATTTCCATCACTCATTACTCATCACTTAATTTTTCACACTCGTTTGGCACCATCACTCAATATTTTCATATCTGTCACTCAGTGCAGCTTTTTTTTTTGTTTTTTCTTTCAATACCCAAACTCACCGAACCCAGTAAAAAATAAATAAATAAATAGAATTGAACCCAAAAAAGCCCAGCCAAAAAAAGAACCCAATGAAAGAACAAAAAAAAGAAAAAAAGAAAAAAAAGAGAAAGAACTGAACCCAGTGAAGAACATGAAGAAGCCACTAGTGTGAAAGGAAAAAGAAAAAAAAGAACATGAAGAACGCATGCACCAAACCCAGTAAAGAAGGAAAGTAAAAAAAAAAAAAAGATGGTCAAAAGTTGCGGCTGTGACTGATAGTGGGTCCTTCCATGTAGTGTTATTTACAGAAATGCCATTGAGTTATGAGTTATGGAAACTAAAAATAGCTAAAATGTGTTTTTAGTTTCCATAACTCATAACTCAAAAATCAGAGAATTGAGTGATGGAAACAGAGTTATCGTGTGCCAAACGGATATTGAGCTATGGGTCCCACCATTTTTGAGTTATGAGTTATGGAAACTAAAAATTGAGTTACGAAAACAGGCCATCCAAATAGGCTGTTAGCAACTCTGAATTATGATGCATGAAAATTATTAACTTTATAAAAAAATAAAAAATAAAAAAAGTAAAAAGAAGAGTCTCTAAGCACGCATGCGCTCAGAGACTAATTTGAATTAACTTCTTATTATTGGTGACGTAATAATTTGTAAGACCTATGTAACAAAATTTGTAATATTTTTAGCATCAATAGTCTTTTTGGGCTTTCTTAAAAGAAAATACTATAAATACTATAAATTTTAGTAAATAAAGCTTATAAACTGATATGTTAATGTATGTGGTTGATGGACTTTAACTGCTTAAATGAATGTTTGAAATGTGCTTTGATGATTGGTGGCATTTTAATTTGTAAATTTTATACGGTAGAACCTGTAATAACCTAGCATATCTCTTCTTAAAATTGGAGAAAAAAATGTTCATCTTACTTTAAAAAAAAAAAAAAACAATTATATATAGGCCTCACATTTGAGGGTCTTTCTCTTATAGGGGACCTGGGTCATGGCCTAAGTGCAGGGCTAGCTCAATAGTTGATGCAATTGATGCAATCGCTTAAATCCCCTAAATAAAAGAAGGCCCCCACTTATAAAAAAAAAAAATTATATATAATATATTTATCTATATATTTTAATTAAAAAAAATTTAAGTATTTTTATTGGTCAATAAAATGCATTAAAAAGGTCTTATTATATCGTAAAATGTAGAAGATTAAAAAGGGAAAAAACAAAAATAGTCAAACTTCAGCTAACAAAATTAAATTTTAGGAGACAAATTTATTAACTCATTCTTAAAATATGTTAAAATCAAAATTAATACCAGACAAATTCATTAATAATATAACGTAATTGTCTTGAAATATGCTATAATAGAGATTATAAATTTCAAAAACAAAAGAAAAATCTCTCATCACTCTATCTCTCTGCTTGTCCATCTATATTCTTATCTTTCTTTTCTTCATCTTGATTCTTGATCTCTTTCTGTACACTCAATCTAGCTTGAAATCTTTCTTTGTTGATTCCCTTCAATTCACAGTAAATTCAAAATTGAAATGGGGCAGCGTGGGCCGTGGGCATATCAAAGGTAATCTTCTCCCTGTCTCTATCCTTTCGAAAATTAAGATAAAGAGTTTGTTATTTATTCAATTAAATTTTTTTTTTTTTAGTCTATCTCACTGCATGATTGATTGATAGGAGTCATAGGACATCACATTTTTTGCACATAGGACAGGCTGGACAGCACGTTATACAAAAACTTAATTAATAATTTTGCATCTCAAGAAGCAAGAAAAATAGATTTTAAATAAAAAATACAATATATATTATTTAATTAATATTTATATATAAAAAAACTATACTTAAAATTTTCACTTAAGACCCTCTGGACTGTTGAGCCGGCCCTGCCTAAGTGGCCTGTGCCAAGGGCCAGCCCTGCACACATGACAGTCAATAAAAATCAAATACAAAACTCTTATCTATTTAATTAAAGACCAAATTGAGCCGGGCCCTGCCTAAGTGGCCTACGCCTAGGGCCAGCCCTGCACACATTACAGCTAATAAAAACAAATACAAAACTCTTATCTATTTAATTAAAGACCAAAGTCACCAACTCAACTAGAGCGCTGGCAAGAATTGTTGTTGGATCGCCAATAAGAATACTAACAATGGCCCGGAGAATTGCTTTCACCATCTTCAACATTTTACCCATCCCATTATTTCTCTTCAATTGTTGACGCTGAATAGGCAGCTCCGATTTCTCCAAAGACTTTCCCTTCTTCTCCAAAGACAACTCATCCAACATTTTCCATATGCAAGAAACATGAATATTAAGTTGGCCACACTCCGACACATAAGAACACCCTTTAATTTGATCGCACATTTCGCACTTTGACTCAGTCTTACGAAGGTGAAATTTCATACCATCATATCCGAGTTCATTCTCGAGGTTGCAACAGCAAGGGTGCAAAACCAAGTCTTTTTCATGGCAATGGTAGACGAAACCTTCGACTTGTTTCCCACAAGCGTCACAATCCCTCTTGCAGTTACTAGGGAGCTGATTGTAGAATTTGAAAATGGAGTCTTTGAAGAGCTTGTGAGTTGTGGTGGGTGGGCTATGCATGCAAGCTAAGTGAAGATCATAGTCACACTTGTCACATCTGTATCTCATTCCAAAGCCGTCTAACTTGCATCCATTACATTCGTAATTATCTAACTTGCATTCATTGCAGTTTTTCTTTAACATGAGCTCATTATTCTTTAGCATGAGATCATGGTTTTTGGGGCAAGTACGATTCTGCTCCATACTGCTTCTATTCTCTGTATTTTTCTCCATACTGCTTATTTGCAGATTCTGCACCAAAAAAGAGAATGTCGTATATATTAAAAGACGTAACATTTTTCACAATTTTTTTTCAAGAAACAAAATATGGAGTTTGAAAAAAGCAAACAAATACAGAGCGTGAGAGTTCCTTTAACAACTTAACTTCTATTCTTTATCAAAATAAGGATTTTACATAATTCAATGCTGATAGGTGGTGTTTCATGCTATATGAAAATTAAAGTACCTGAATCTTCATCTCCAAAGCATTGTTGGCCAGAATCTTGTGCTCCTCATCCTTAGCAGAGTCAATATTTAAGATACCATTGGCATCAATTTCTAAGCAGACAGTGAAATGAGCTTCACCCTTGGTAGCTGGAGGAATGTCATAATCCGTAAAGTTGCCTAGCAAGTTGTCCATGGATCCTGTGCTCTCACCCTCATAAACCTGGAAGAAGACACCATGTTGGTTGTTAGGATAGGTGAGCACAGTGGACACCTTGGTGTGGATGCTGGCATTTCTTGGAATCGAGACAGTCGTCACGCCTTTGGCAGTCTCCAACCTAAGTGACCAAGGGGTGACATCTGATAACAGCAGATCCTGAACCTCCTCCCTACCCTTTTGAGTCAAGCTAGCAGCCTGAATAGCAGCACCATAGGCAACAGCTTCTTCTGGGTGGACGCTCCTACAAAGCTCCTTCCCATTGAAGAAGTCCCGCAACAGCTGCTGCACCATGGGAATCCTAGTAGAACCTCCAACAAGGACAACATCATCGACAGTGCTCTTGTCCATCTTAGCAACCTTCAAACACTTCTCAACGGGCTCCATACACTTTTTAAAGAGATCCATATTGAGCTCCTCAAACTTAGCACGACTGATTTCTAACTTGAAGTGAACACCGTCATGCAATGAGTCAATACCAATGGTGGTACTTGTAGTGAATGATAGTTCCCTCTTTGCCCTCTCACAAGCAGTCCTCAACCTACTAAGGGCTTTGGGGTTCCCACTAATATCCTCGTTCTTCCTCTTAAACTCATTAACAAAGAAGTTCACCATTCTATTATCAAAGTCCTCTCCTCCAAGGTGAGTGTCACTAGCTGCGGCCTTCACTTCAAAGTTTCCCTTTCTAATTGTAAGAAGTGAGACATCAAAAGTTCCACCACCAAGATCAAAAATCAAAACATTCTTACTAACAGTACTGGTTGCCATCTTGTCAAAACCATAAGCACTGGCTGCAGCAGTGGGCTCATCGATGATACTTACATCATCGAGACCAGCAATGAAGCCAGCATCCTTAGTTGCCTGGCGCTGAGAGTCATTAAAGTAAGCTGGAACGGTCACAACCGCATTCTTGACTGTCGTACCAAGGTAGGCCTCAGCAGTCCCAATCATCTTCTTAAGGACCATGGACGATATTTGCTCAGCTGAAAACTGCTTCTTCCCGTCGTTGACCTCAATTTCGGGTTTATCACCAGGACTAGATATGACCTTGAATGGCCAAAGCTTCATGTCATTCTGGACTGAGGAATCATTGAATCTCCTACCAATCAGACGCTTAACATCTGTGAACGCCAGAGGATAGAACATAAGCATCCAATAGACAAAAATATCACATAATGTCATAATCATTCAGATCTAATAAAGCCAATAAGTATTGATGACTACCAAAAAAAAAAAAAACCAAACCAACTCCGAAGAAAAATACGACACTATATTTGTATTTCTCATGGACCGAAAATGCAATTTTATTTAAGTACAGTAAGACTTCCAACTTCATAAATAATTTAAATTATTAGATTACAAAAAAACATAAATCTAGCAATTTTTTTTTCTCTAATTAATCTAAAATTGTCGCATCTAATTCTAAAAAATAATATAATAATAAACCCAAAAATGAAAGAACTTTTGTTACATAACTTCTACAGACTCATAGAAATAGCTCTCTTTTCATCTGATAAGAAAGTAAAAAAAACACATGAAGCCGAAAAATAAATAAAAAAAGACCAGAGAATAAAACCTACATAACCATTTTCCTTGACATGACAATCCTCTACGAATCGGATCTCACCAGCTACATCAAAACGAGGTCGTTTTCTGATAAATAAATTAGAAAGAAAAGGTCATATTAGAAACTTTACCGAAGACAGTGTTGCTGGGGTTCATGGCGACCTGGTTCTTGGCCTCATTACCGACCAAAGGCTCGGAATAATCAGTGAATGCGACATAAGACGGCGTCGTACGGTACCCTTGGTCGTTGGGTATGATCTTCACACCGCCGTTTTTACACACAGCCACGCACGAGTGGGTCGTGCCTAGATCGATTCCAATAGCAGGGCCAACTTCTTCACCTTCCATTGTTGCGAGCAAAAAAATATCAAATTCTTCGAAAATAGAGAGAGAAGTTTCAGCTTGAAAGAAAGAGATGCTAGGATTGTTGCGAGCAAAGAAAAAAGAATTTTCGAAAATAGAGAGAGAGTTCAGCTTGAAAGAAAGAGACGAGGGAGAGAATGAAAGGTGTTGTAATACAAAGACAAGGAAGTGAATTAAGAAGTGCCTGAGTGTGTCAAGGTATTTATCGTTATCAAGATACTCATTGTACAGTTGTGCAACGTTTATCACATGAGTATGGCCCACGCGTTTATATAATTATTATCATTCATCGCGTTTATAAGAAAATAGTGTTCTTCTTGAGTTTTTCTACTTAGAGAATATTATCATTAGACCAAGCAAAAAAGTTAATCTTTTTTAAATTTTAGTAAAAAAGTTCATCCAAAAAGTACATTTCTGAATAGAGAAATTATCAGCTACTTTCGGAATGAAAGGTCTTGTAATACAAAGACAAGGAAGTGAATTAGAAAGTGCCTGAGTGTGTTAAGGTATTTATCGTTGTCAAGATACTCATTGTACAGTTGTGCAACGTTTATCACATGAGTATGGCCCACGCGTTTATCATATGCGTATGGCCCACGTGTTTATATATAATTATTATCATTCATCCCGTTTATATGAAAATAGAGTGTTCTTGAGTTTTTCAACTCAGAGAATATTACCATTCGACCAAGCAAAAAAGTTAATCTTTTTTAAATTTTAGCAAAAAGGTTCATCTAAAAAGTACGTTTGTGGGTAGAAAAATTATTAGGTATTTCTGAAATATTATAAATATGTATTTTTTTCTCTTATATGAATGGTGGGTCTTACCATGAATTTAATTAATGAAACTCATCATTCATGTGAAATGAAAAAATATGCATTTATAGTACTCTGAGAGTATCCAATAATTTTCCCCATGGATAAGCCTCTTTATATGTGAAGAAATCACGCTCTTTAAAGGAAGGTTGGCTGGGTGAAGCAACAACTAGCTAGCAAGATACAATCCCCTGAAACATATTGTGATGCCCCACTAGAAAACAAAAAATAAAATAAAAAGAGAGAGAGAGAGGGAGAGGGCATCGGCTGCGGTGCATTAAGGAATATTTGAATTTTATTAGATTGAGCTATAAATTACCGTTAAAGAATCGAAATATGGAATGAATACCGGTTCTTTAGTCCAACAGGTGATCGAACTGGGAACATCTTAAATGAAGAATTAATAATTTTAAAGTTGTATAAATATATAATAAGTTTATAATTAATAATATAAATTAGATTGATAATATAATTAATAATATATAATAAGTTTATAATTAAAAATATGAAAAGAAGAGGGCATTGGCCGCAGTGCATAAAGGCATATTCAAATTTTATTAGATTGAGCTATAAATTGCATGGTTTTAATGATAGATACTATTAAAAAATCGAAAAATGGAATGAATACTGGTTCTTTAGTCCGACTAGTGACTGAACCGGTAACATCATAAATAAAAAACTATATATATATATATATATTAAGAATAATAAGTATTTAACACATGGGAAAAAAGGATAAAGTTTTAAAAAAACTGACAATTGTGCATATCTAAAAAAGCCTAACTCTTGAATACACAATACAGACTTTAAACCTCTTTAACTCACTGTTAATTTCCTTAAAACCTTCTTCTCAGAGACTAAATGAGACTTGGACTAGGAGGGGCAATAGCCCCCCTTAATTTTTTTTTTTTTTTAATTAATATATACATACTCACCAATTTTAGTAATTTTGTTATGTAAAATCACACTTTGCCACCTTTAATATTATCATTGATTCTTTTAGGAGTACTACTCTAGCCACAAAATTTTCTATAACATTTTTACAAATTGTTGTAGTAGTAAAGTTTATTGGTTTGCATTTGGGCCGATCACTTACATCACATTTTTACTTACTAATAAGCACTCACCACATTAATAATTTGTAAAAAAAAGTTTATAATTCTAGCATTTTCCTCATTTTAAAGGCCAGATCTAAAATCTAAAGTAAAATAAACAAGTCCAAAAAAATTATTCAACAATAAAAATTACCAATAGTAAAGCTAAAAACAATTAAACTCAATCAACCAATTTTACCTAAAGCAAACAACTTGACCCTTTAAAAAATTTTAAACAAAATAATTTTGTCCATACCTAGATGCACACATAAAAAAAAAAAAAAAAAAAAAAAAAAAAAAAAAAACTCATTAGCTGTTAAGCAACTAAGCTGGAAGATAGAGCCACTGCACGCAACTAACAGCAAAACTGCCCCCCTAACTTCAAGTTCTGGCTCCGTCCCTGCTTCTCCTCTCTCCCCCCTCCCCGTGTGTGTATGTTAAATACATAGTATTCTCAAAAGAAAAAATAGTGAGTTAATCTCACATTAGAAAAAATTAATAATTTTAAAGTTATACAAATATATAATAAGTTCATAATTAATAATATATACAGTTATAATACATAATAATTTAAGTGGGTTTTCTCCTCTTAAATTAAAAAAAAAAAAAAAAACGTTACTAAATATATTAACATTATAATATCATCCTTAAATCAAAACAATTAATGGCATAGCCTTCTTAAGTGGATTGTAAGGCCATCACTATAAAAAAGTTGGATTCAACTAGCATCTTGAAAGCTTGTATAGAAGTATTTATTTTCTTTTATGACATAAATTGTAATTGTTGACCATAAAAACAAGACAAAAAAGTGCAGTTTTGGATATCACAAATTGTATTAATGAAATAATTAATATAAGAAAATAGAAGTTGGTTTTTTATGAATTCATTTTAAAGAAAAGTTTAGTAGATTTTAAGTTATTTTATTTAATTAACTAAAAATAATCCTCTTTAAAAAAAAAAAAAGTCGTGACATACTTGTGCTACTTTACCAAAGTTCCAAAAGGGCCAAAACAATCCACTACACTAGAGATGACAATTTTGCCCCACACCGCCTTGACTCGTCCCTACCCACTTTCACCTCACGGGTTTTTCCCACTCCACATAGATGGTGGGTCGGGAATGGAGTGAGATTTTAGCTCCTGCTACAGGGTGGGGCGGGGATGAGCTTAGATACTTTAGCCCCGCCCTATCCCATGTTTATAAAGACTTTTATTGTAAATTTTTCATACCTTAAATCCCTACTATTTAAACAAACAAATCAATACTAGCTTATTTAAATGCATGGATAATAAGATTTTTGTTTTTATTGTGATATTGTCTTGTTAAACACATGAATAATATTGTTCAATTCTTGTTAAAACTAGAGACATAATCCTATCTCCCTCACTCTTAGTATAAATACTCCCCCCAGCCCCCTTCACTGTCAATTAAAAAAAAAAACCCCCATTTTTTACTATAACCCCGGACACATAACCATATCTCCCTTTTTAAGGGTAAGACTTAGGTACTGTTCCTTAGATTCTTCTCTTAAGATTCTCTCATGTGGATTTTTTCACATGGGATCAAAGTGTATTTTTTAGTTAAATAGCTACATGGTTGAATCTTAAAAGAGAAATTTAAAAAATAGTACTTAAGGTACTGTACTTAAGTTTTATCTATTTTTTAAATACCCCCTCTTGAAGTACAATCTCTGGAAAAGGGTGAGGTTTTGTTACACCATAAAGACCCCCAGATGAACAAGACCACAGTCATATTATACGCTACAGAATATAAAGAATTCTCGATTAGAAATTGCGAGTTGGAAGTCATAATTTCAATTCCTTATCTTATTATTATTATTATTATTATTATTATTATTATTATTATTACAATATATAAAAATGAGTTTTGTTTGTTTGTACTTTGTAGAGTAATAAAATGACTTTGTGTTAAAATATAGTTTATGTTAGAAATACAGAATGAATTGTATTGTATTTCTCAAGTAATAGAATATACATAGGTGTCTTTATATAGGAGGCAGAGTGTGCAGTACAAGTAAGTGTGCTATACAAGTAAACAAGGTAGGCTTAAAGCCCACATATCCTAATATACATTAACAGCCCCCCTCAAACTCAATGTGGATGTGAGACCAACTTGAGGTTGTCAGCCAAAGTGTGAAGACGTCTCTTAGGATGTGACTTGGTGAAGATATCTGCAAGTTGATCTTTAGAAGAAATTGAGATCAGTTTGAGAGCACCATAGACAAGATGATAACGGATAAAATGACAATCGATCTCGATGTGTTTAGTCTGTTCATGGAAGACATCATTGTGAGCAATATGAATGACACTCTGGTTGTCACAATAAAGAGGAGTAGCAGAGGATGTGGATACACCTAAGTCTTTGAGAAGCCACCGTAGCCAAAAGAGTTCAGATGTGGTATCAGCAAGGGCACGATATTCTGCTTCAGTACTAGAGCGGGCCACATGAGTTTGTTTCTTGCTTCGCCAAGAAATCAGAGAAGAACCAAGAAGAAAGCAATAACCAGTGGTAGAACTGCGATCAGTGGGATCTCCTGCCCAATCAGTATCAGAAAATGCACGAAGAACAAGAGGAGACTGAGCAAAGTAGAAAAGACCATGGAAGAGAGTGCCCTTTAGGTATCGAAGAATGCGCAAAACAGCAGCATAGTGAGTCGATCGTGGAGCAGACAGATACTGACTCACCTGGTGAACAGTATAGGAAATGTCTGGATGAGTGACAGTGAGATAAACTAGGCTGCCAACCAAGCGTCTGTAAAGAGAGGGATTAGACAACGGTTTCCCCCCTGACGGAGTCAGAGGCGCATTAAGCTCAACTAGAGTGTCAACAGTCTTGCTATCAGTGAGTCCAGCTCGAGACAAGAGTTCAGAGGCATACTTGGCTTGAGTAATATAAAGTCCATCTGTAGAATGAGTGATTTCAAGACCCAAGAAGTAGCTGAGATGTCCAAGATCTTTCATCTCAAACTGCTGATTGAGAAAATCCTTGAGTTCTTGAATGCCACTGAGGTCATCACCAGTTATGATCATATCATCCATATACAGGAGAAGTAAAATAGTGCCTTTGTCAGTGCGACGAAGAAATAAGGCAGAATCATAATGACTGGCCATGTAACCTAAGCGAGAGATGGTAGAGCTGAATTTGGCAAACCAAGCTCATAGAGCTTGTTTAAGGCCATAAAAAGCAGGCCGAAGGTAACAAACCTTATTTGATTCAACAGAGAGACCAGGAGGAGGTTGCATATAAACTTCTTCACTTAAATCCTCATTAAGAAATGTATTTTTGACATCCATCTGAAAAAGGTCCCATTTTCTGATAGCAGCAACAGCTAAGAGAGCTCGAACAGATGAGATATGAGCAACCAAGTGTGAGGCTCATGCAGTGTAGCAAGGGCAATGTAACAATGATAATCAAGTAAATGTGTAGGAATGGATCTTACCCGAGTTGAGTGACGAGGTGGAATGTCTTGTGTAAGATCTTCAGGCGGAGCAGGAGCAGGGGACCCAAGCTCAGGGTTGGGTAGCTTGTCTTCAACCTGTGCATCTTCCACCTGTTCATTAAAGGGTGAACTAGGAAAGGGATCAAAGGTATCTGGTGATTGGACAGAGAAGTCTATAGGAGGATCAGGAGTAACTACAGAAGGATCAGGAGCAGTGACAGAAGGACTATGTGCCTCATCTGGAAAAAGATCTAAAACAGAGGAGGAAGATAGGGAGGCACGGAAGTGAGAGAGCTCGACAAAGGAGCGATGTTCCCAAAAGACAACATTACGAGAGATACGAAGACGATGAGAGACAGGATCATAACACCGATACCCCTTTTGAGTTTCGCCATAGCCAAGAAAACAACAAAACCTTGACCGAAGCTCAAGTTTGTTATGCTCATGTGACTGAAGAAGAACGATTCAAGCGTCCGGGCCAGTAGATCCAGAGCAAATAGACGTTGACTTAGTTGCTTTTGCAGTTGATTTGAATCCCGATGTTGATCCGACGCAACTTACCGGTGATAGTCGCAGCACCATATGAAGTTTGATTTTGAATAACAGGACTTGGAATGCGATTAATAGCATGAACAGCATGAAGGGCAGCCTCACCCCAAAAAGGAGCAGGAACTTTGGCAGAGAGAAGAAGAGCACGAACAGTGTCAAGAATATGACGAAGTTTTCGTTCGGCTCTACCATTTTGTTGAGAGGTACCTGCACAAGTTAGTTGATGAACAGTGCCATAGGAATGTAAAACAGCTTGGAAAGCATATTGAGTGTACTCAAGAGCATTATCAGATCGAAAAATTTTGATACGTTTGGAAAATTGAGTTTCAACCATTTTTGCAAAATTAGAATATACTTGCAATAACTCAAAAAGATGTTTCATATTAAAAATCCAACTATAGTGAGAGTAATCATCAACAAAGACAACAAAATTTTGAGACCCACCAATACTAGAGACAGAGGAAGGCCCCCAAACATCAGAATGAATAAGGTCAAAGATATCAGTGGATATTGATTCACTAGTATTGAAAGGCAAAGCTGATTGTTTTCCTAACTGACATGAAACACAATCAAAATTTTCTGTAGACACTAAACCTAACAAACCTCTAGAAGCCAATTGTTGTACTCAAGAGGAAGATGCGTGACCAAGTCAAGCATGCCAAAGTGCAAGGGAAGGAGTAGAAGAAACTGCAGCAGCTGCAACAATAGAAACAGGAGCAACAAGTGGAAGACGAAGGTTGTCCACGGGAAACATACGCCCAACTCTGGGACCGGTCCCAAGCTCTTGTCCCGTGCTTGGATCCTGCACAATACACCCAGAATAATCAAATATAATGTGATAACCTAACTCAGTTAATTATCCCACAGAAAATAAATTGTAAGAAAGGTCAGGAACATTAAAGACACCAGGAACCGAGAGATTGGAGGTCGAAACAGAACCTATATTTTGACCAGACATAGTGGAACCATTTGCTGTGTGAATATTAAGAGGGTATGGTGCAGGTTTAAGTTCAGAAAATAAGGACAAGTGAGGAGTCATGTGATTGCAACAAGCAGAATCCATAAGCCAAGAAGAAGGAGATATACCAGATAAAGCTGAAAGAGAAGAGGAATAAGATGCATTACCAACCATACAAATGACATTGATGATGATATTTTTAAGGTCATCTGTGGACATGGTGAAAGTGCGTCCTAAAGACTTAGACTGTGCAGAGACGGGAGCCATTGATTGGACACTCTCAGTGTTAGCAATAGTAGCAACGAAAATTGACATAGCTGATTTGTTACGATGATAGCAAGTCTCAATATTGTGGTCAAAACGTTTGCAAAAACTGCAAAAACGTTTACTGGATTGTCGGCGACGATTATTGCAACAAGAAGAAGACCTGTCCTTATTGTCCATTTAGAAGCAAAATATGCAAAAATGAAATCTACGCGAAAAACTAGGTAAGGAGCACCTGGACTGTAAAAAGTCAACTTTGGAGAAAAGTCAACAGTCAAAGTCAACGGCAAGTAAAAGTCAACGGTCAACTATAGGTCAACGGTCAGCAGATGACGTCACATGATGACGTGGTGCTGACGTTAGCAGATGAGTGGATGCTGACGTAGTTAGGGCTGACGTGGCACTGATGATGACGTCAGCGGACCAAGTTTTGGCGCGTGAGAGCGCGTGGAGGAGCGTGACAGAGAGAAGAGGCGCATGACTGCGCGTGAAGAATATTGGCGGCGCGTGGAGGCGTGTGCCAATATCGCCGAGAATTACAGTGGCGCGTGGAGGCGCGTGGAAGGTCCGATGAAGACTAAATTTCACAGAAACGCAGATCGGAGAGAGTACTTTCCAATGGTGCAATCTGTGGTTTGATCGGAGAAGCGGAAGCGGTGGTGGCAGCAAGGCAGTGGTCTTTGATGTATTGAAGTCGCGGTGGAGGCAGCGGTGCTACTCACAAAAAAAATAGCTACAGATGACACCCAAGAAGACAAGACTGCTTAAGAGCGACACACCAAAGGATTAGAGTAGTGGGTCTGATACCATGTTAGAAATACAGAATGAATTATATTGTATTTCTCAAGTAATAGAATATACATAAGTGCCTTTATATAAGAGGCAGAGTATGCAGTACGAGTAAGTGTGCTATACAAGTAAACAAGGTGGGCCTAAAGCCCACATACCCTAATATACGTTAACAGTTTAATCTCTTTCGGTGTATTTGTTTTTCAAAAAAAAAAAGAAAAAAGAAAATCATATAGAGACTTAACTAAAAAGATAAGATGGAGAACTCATAATGTACTGAGAACTCACAAAGCTCACCGTTTCAGTGAGAAATTTTTTTTCCTTTCTTTGGATCGATTGAGAAGCCATTGAGAAAGGGTCAATAGGGATGGGATTCTATGGGATGAGAGTTCAGCGTGACACTGGGGATGAGTTAGGAGATAGAGAGAGGGATAATACAAATTTGGGAAAGTGTTGAGATAGAAAGAGGCGTTAAGGCAAAGTGTTAAGAACACAATACTTGGTGAGTTCTTTCAGAAATTCAAGTGACAGAGATAGAGACAAAAATATGAGGGAAAAAAAAAAAAAAAAAAAACAGAAGTAGAGTTAACTATAACAGATGGAGATAATTAACTGATCAGCGTCTATTTTCGGGACAAGCACTTGAAACCACCCCAATATCAGCGTATATGAATCTATGATTGCCAGAGAGTATGATTAAAACCAAGAAGAAAAAAAAAAGGACAAGAAGGGTTCCAATATATGATGGGTGACAGAGAAAACTAAGGCTGAGATGTGTTAATTTGTAAAAGCTAATCTAAACTCATCAAAACAAAGTTTGTATGGTAGTAAGAGAGACCCACCAGACAGAAAGTAAGAAGAAAACAACAAAAAAAGGAAAGAAAAAAAAATGCTGCAATGATGGAAAAATGGGTCAGTGAGTGAGTTCTTATCTCTGTCCTTTCTGGGGGTTGCATTAAGAGAACACTCCTGTTTGGCCGGCTTGTATAGCTGTAAAGCTGAAAGACTAAAGAGCGGTGTAAAGCACAGCACACATTGAAGGATTTGTTCACCGACACAACGAATGAGGCTTAACTTATCCATTTCCCTTTCAATTTTTACAGAGTTTTCACACTGTGTGCTAACATTAGTGTATATATATATATATATATATATATTTTTTTTTTTTTTTGATTGCAACATTAGTATATTTTATTCTACTAAATGTGGGCAAAGGCAAATGATAGAATCTGGTAATGTTGGGAGGTCAACCATATCTTTAGAGAGGGGAATAGGTGCGCTGATAACCTTGCTCGAGCTGGCTGCTCCCTTGTTGGGAATTTTGTTGTTTTAGATTTGCCACCTACTAATGTATTGTGTAATATTTTAAGTTCAGATGCTACTGGTATGTACTCCTTAAGGCTTTCTGTCATTACTTCGCCTTTCATGGCTAGCTAGTTTAATGCAATTTCCCTTTAACCAAATAAAAAAAAAAAATTTGTTGGGAGGTCAAGAAAAGGCATGACTCATATTTGGCATTGCTTGGAGTTTACTCATCCAAATCCAGAATCCTTTTGCAGCAACACACACCATCCCATTAACCAAAATCCACTCCTTGTTTTTTTTGGACTTGGGATACAGTTGTAGATAGTTACTCAGAATCTTAACGTCTAGACTTGGTTAAGGTACATTCTGCCTTTGTTTTTGCTTTGCTGAAAAGCCAAAACCTTAAAATAAAAATTCTTTGGAATTTCCTCTATAGTACGTTTACGCGTTTATCCACCAGATTCCACTAAGGCTGTGTTTGTTTTGACTTCAAACTAATTTCAGAAATGCTTTTCCATAAAATAGGTTGTTTGGTTGGTCCGGAAAATTGGGTCAAATTAAAAATATTTTCAATGTTGACTGTAAAATAAGGGTTCATAGGTGTAAAACCATTTCCGTTCTCATTTTCACTTCAAACAATTTCGGTCTAAGCTCTCTCACACGCACTTGAAGCAGCAAGTGCTCTCCAAGCTCCGATCCACACACCGAGCTCCACCATCTCCCTCACGCCAAACGCTTAAGATCATCTCCCTCACACAACCGATCCTCTCCACACACGATGAGTTTCCCTTTTCCATTTCTTAGTCCGATCCACATAGCTCATTTCTCAGTCCAATCCCCAAAATTTCTCAGTCCGATCCACCCTCATTTCTCAATCCGATCCACCCTCTCATCAGTTCATTTCTCAGTCCGATCCACTCTCTCAGTTCATTTCTCAGTCCGATCCACACAGCTCCGATCCATATACCAAAAGTACAGAGAATGAAAAAGCCGACCCACCCTAAAACCCATAAACAACCCAACCTTCATCCCTCCCTCATCTCTTTTTGAAACCTAACCTTCCACTGCTAGCAACCATGTCGCATGAGAGGTCCACCACCGCTGAAGCCACCAGTGCCATTTATTCCTCTTTTTGTCCCTTTTTATTTTCCCCTTGTTTAGCTTCTTTATTATTATTATTATTATTATTATTATTATTATTATATATACTTTTTTTGGGGCTATGACTGAAATTTCCCCATTTTTATTTGGTTGATAATGAGTATTGGGTGTAGCTGATGTTGAGTGGGTTGCAAAAATTTGATGTGGGTACCGTGGGTTTCGGTACAAATTTGATGTAAAAATAGTTGTTGTGGTGAGAATTGGTTATTGGGTACAAATTTGATGTGGCTATTGTTGTTCTGTGAGTTGTGAAATTTGATGTTGGTTGTTGGGTTTGAGTTTGGATTGTTCAAGTTTGATGATATGAGCAGAAAATATTATTGTTCAAGTTTGATGGTATGAGTAGAGAAGATTAAGTCTATCTCTCTCTTTTTTTCTTTTTTTTTTTATCAATACTACCAATATATATATATATATATATATATATATGGCCAATCACCAAAATTAGAAGGTTTTGAACCCAAAAATCTCTTCCTTGAGATGCATGCATACAAATGCTGCAATATATCGGATTTGTTTTATACTCATATATTTATTTGTTTATTTATATAATCATTTACTTCATATAATTATTTATTTATTTATTTATATAATTATTTATCTATTTATATAATTATTTATTTATTTATTTACTTTTTTTATTATCCATTTTTTATTTAAATATTGATTTAAGAATTTAATTCTGTTGGTGTTACAATTATACAGAAATAGAATGCTGTGATTTGTTGGTGTAAATACTAATTGTGATGGTATTATGTTGTAACTTTTGTTGGTGTTACAATTATACAGAAATAGAATGCAATGTGATTTGTTGGTGTAAATATTGATTGTGATGGTATTATGTTGTGTACGTTGTTGATGTTACAGTTATACAGAACTAGAATGCAATGTGATTTGTTCATAGGTGTAAATATTGATTGTGATGGTATTATATTGTGTACGTTGTTGATGTTACAATTTTGGTACTCGTTATCAATGTGGTTTGGATGTTTTTTGTTTGTGGTTGTTTTTATTTACTGTGTAATCAATAGCATGCTTGTTTACATACCTCTTAGACCACAATGTTTGTGATTTTTTAGATGAAGAAAAAAACCAAAGCCGCAATTCTTGCCTCAGTTGCATCTGTCCTCCTTGTGGGGCTTGCATTGTTAAGGAAATTGCGGCGTAGACATAGACGACTGCCTAGGGCGCCTTATGTTAATCATGCACCCGAGAGAGAGGAATACATAAATAGTATTCTACATGGAAGTGAGAGACATTGTGTGAATCAAATTAAGATGAAGCCTATAACTTACCACCACTTATGTCACATCCTCACTAAGGGGGAGCACGTACGCCTGACTATTCAAATTTCTGTTACGGAGCAAGTGCTCATTTTCTTACACATTATTGGTCATAATGTGAGGTTTCGTGTAATGGGTAGTCGGATTTATAGATCAACTGAGACTGTTCATAGATACTTTAAGATCATCCTTAAGGGGGTCCTGAAATTATATAGAGCTCTAATAAGACTACGTAGTGAAGATACACCCCCAGAGATAAGGAATAGCAGAAGGTTCTACCCATATTTGAAGGTAAATATTGCGACTTGTGTATTTTTGTAAATTGTGAAGATTTGTGTAATTTTAAACCATTATGTCTGTCGAAAATTAGGATTGTGTTGGAGCAATAGATGGTACACATGTTCGTGCATCTGTGCCACCTGAAATACAAGGAATATTTCGTGGTCGCAAAGATGGAACCACGCAAAATGTGTTAGCTGCCATTAGTTTTGACTTAAAGTTCACTTATGTATTGGCTGGATGGGAAGGCAGTGCACATGATTCACGTGTGTTAAATGATGCATTTGCTAGGCCATGAGGATTTTTAATTCCCGAAGGTATTATATGATTACTTCACCTTTTAGGTTTATTAGTTTAATAAATATTGTGCGTTTTCCTAAGCATAGTAGTAATTTGGTTTTATTTTTGAATATATGTAGGTAAATATTATCTTGGTGATGTTGGGTATGGTAATAAAAATGGAATATTGTCACCTTATCGAAGTGTGCGATATCACTTGAAAAAGTTTAGTGATCGTCCTCCTGAGAATGAGTAAGAATTGTTCAACCTCCTACACTCTTCATTGAGAACTACCATTAAGCGAGAGTTTGGAGTGTTGAAGAAATGTTTTAGAGTGTTGGATGCAGAACCATTTTGGTTTTTTGAAACCCAAGTGAAAGTAGTGTTAGCATGTTGTGTGGTTCATAATCACATTATGGAGGTTGAACCAAATAACCATATTATGGAAGATGTAATGAACCAAGTAGAGTCTAGTGACCCCCAACAAGAAACACAATCACGTCAGGAGCCCATTGAAGACAGTGGACTGTGAAATGCTAAGAGAGATGAGATATACCAAGCTATGTGGTCTGATTATACCAGGAGCAGAGAGTAGTACTTTATTTAGATTTCTATGATAGTAATATGTGTTTTTTTTTTTTTTTTTTTTTTTTTTTTTGTGTAAAGATAATGTATTTACTATAGACTTCTGGTGGTGTAATGAAAAAGTATTTTCAGCATTTCATTGTTATTTGATGGTATTACATTGTTATTTCCAGTGTTAGCATGTTTCATTCTGTTGTGCACATCTATAAGCGTGGTTGTATGTGTGTTTGATTTGTTGTTCATATTCCGAGCGTAATTACTAAATGTTACTCTCACTATACAATTTTCATATGTAGTAATGTCAAAGGGCAAAGAGAAGGTGAGTAGCAGCAAGTAGTTCAGGTGGCTGCTGCCCATGCACTCAACGATGCTTAGGATACTTGCGCAGGAGGCTGCAAAGGGCAACAAGCCGTCTAGCACTTTCAAGGTAGGCTCCTTTGCGCTTGTAGCGAAGGAGATAACTGCCCGATTTGGGGTTGAGTGCCACCCCTCTTATGTTGAAAATTGGATGCGGACTCTAAGGACCATGTGGTCCACTATTCAGACTATTAGAAAGAAGAGTGGCTTTGGCTGGGATGATAACATGGTGTGGCTTCCAACTATATTTTCTTAATATAAATGATAATATATGTTTTTGCCTTTTATAATCTATGAATTGAGAACAAGACAAGGCTGCTCAAATACCCTCTTTATATGAAATTTATAGTGTCATTCTTTTTAAGATTCCATTGCTTTTAATAGGTTTTTCAAATATAACTTTCATGTGCAGATCTATTGTAAAATCTGGTCTTAGCATTTGTATATTGTATTTTCTGTTGTACTTATCTTCAAAATCATGGGTTATGTCTCCTGTTTCCTAACAAATTTTTTTGTTTATCATTGACCTAAATCATTTAATGGCATCTATATTGAATTTATGAGTGAAGTGATTATTGCATTGTTATTATATGTTCCTTTCTCCCTTACAAGCAGATCGAAAGCATGCAGAGTATCTAAACAAAAAAATTAAGATGTATGATGAATTAGCTATTGTTGTGGGGAAGGACACTGCCACGGGTGGCTTTTCTAAGTCCTATATAGGTATTGAGAATAAGCCATACAATGGGGACAGTGCTGAGTTTGTTGCAGACAATGTGGAGGAAGGTGTGGTCGAGAAAGGGAAGAATGCAGTTGAGTCATCCACCACTGGGTCGGGAATTTCCAAGTCCCGCAAAAGAGGGCGTGCACCTTCTAATGTTGATGATAGTGTGCTGACTGATCTGTCTGATCAGCTGAAGGAAATAGCTGTGGCTCTGAAAGAAATCAACCGGGGCTCGGTGGATTACACAGCTCTTTACAATGAGGTCATGGCTATGATAGCGGATGGGTATAGCGAAGACATGCTCGCAACTGTGTTTGACCATCTTTGTGAAAATGAGAAGGCAACATGGGGATTTCTAGCCAAGAATGCTAGGCTGAGAAAGCTGTGGTTGGATGGGTTTTTGTTCTCACAACTTTGACTTGTCTGTTTCATGTTGATTGTGACGGTAGCTTTAGGAATTAACTTTTGTTGTAGTACTAGTATTGACCTACCATTGTATTATATATGTAGTCTTTTGTATTATTGGGATGATACAATTGCCCAAATTATGTCTTTGTATTGTTCAGATACCACGAGTAGGTATCATTTTTGTACACCATGGAGGTGTATGCCAATGGTGAACGATTGATGTGGTTGTTTTTATATAAATATTATGGATATATTCAAATGATTATTTTTGATGTTGAAGTGGATGATTATTTTTGTACTGTTACAAATATGTCTAGGCAATGCAAGTGCTTGAATTTGGATGATTATTTTTGATGTTGAAGTGGATGATTAGTTTTGTACTGTTACAGGTTTGTCTAGGTAATGTAGGTGCTTGAATTTGTAAGGCATTTCATATTTTCCGTAAAATGATCCACAAACCAAACATGGGAATTGATTTTCTGTAAAAAATGAATTCCATTTTTCGTAAAATGTTTGACCGAACCAAACATGGGAATTGATTTTCCGTAAAATGTTTGAACGAACCAAACACTGGAATTGATTTTCCGTAGAACGAATTCCGAGGCAGCCAAACAGCCTAAATACATTTTCCTTTTCCGAAAATAGCATTTCCGGAAAATATTTATTTTCTGAAAAATATTTTACATGAACCAAACACAGCCTAAGAATCTTCCAATTTCACATTGAAAAATCAATCAATAATCAATATCAATCAATAATCAATCAATATCAATTAATCATCAATATATATATATATATATATATATAAAAGCAGAGACCTCATGTGAGAGAACATGAAGTTCTACCAAGTGGCACACTCCTTGAATGGAGAATTGAAATCTCACCACAATCTTCTAAATTGTCATTAATTACCTTTGTTGAGTGAATGCATCATCATTAATTTACTACTCTTTTTAGATACAACATCAGTAGTTTACTAATTAAACTTCAAGTAATGGATAAGATAGAGGGGGTGTTAATTATTAATGACTCTTCGTAACCTTTGGTCTAATTCTCTAAAAGCAAAGGTTTTTTTTTATTTTTTTTATTTTTTAATTTTTACCTTGACAATCGACCATTGGGCTTGAGGCTAATATTCTTTGTTTAATCATTGATTGTATACATGATCTTATACTAAATAATAATAAATAGCAAAAATGGTAGTTACAAAATTCTTAAACACCTTATATAGGGCTCCTTAACCCGAGAGGCTTCCAACTAGGCGATCAAAGATATCATGGTGGACTTGGGGTTGGATTGGAACCGAGTGCCTTTTGAGTTTCCCTCAGACATAAAGCACTTGCTTTAAGCCACTCCATTGTCACTAACAGGTAGAAGTGGTGATAAGCTTGCATGGGTTGAGAATCTGAAGGGTAGCTTTGATTTGAAGAGTGCTTATAAACTTGCTATGGGTAGTAAGGAAATTGCACCATTTATAGCAAGTTGGATTTGGAAATCTCTGACTCTTCCTCGCATCAAAACTTTCTTATGGCAATGTGCTCACAATAGCATTGCTATCAAAGAATGTCTCACAAGAAGAGGAGTGGTAGAAGATGAAAATTGTCTCATTTGCAATAGGGAAATTGAATCTACTTTGCATGCCTTAAGGGACTGCCCTCAGGTTCAGTTGGTGTGGAGACAACTTGGTGTGCAGATGAGCAATCACGAGTTCTGGACTTCCAACTTGACAAATTGGTTAAAATTAAATGGTAGATTGAACACCAACCAACCTGCTGGAAAACCCCTTTGGAAAATTCTTTTTCCTTTCGCTATTTGGTACATATGGAAGTATAGGAATGATTTTGTCTTCAACAGGAAAATGCAGAACCTTAACTTGGTGACTGATATCCAAAATCAAGCTGTGGAGTTTATATGTTGTGTCTCACCTCCGAGAGAACTGTCACGCCGCATTATCAAGAGGGTGCGTTGGGAGAAACCACCACCTGGATGGGCTAAGCTTAACACGGATGGGGCTGTTGCAAGAAATCCAGGTCTAGCAGGGTGTGGGGGTCTAATCAGGGATGAACATGGCACATGGCTTGCTGGTTTTTCAAGGAATATTGGGTCAACTACTAGTTATGCAGCTGAACTGTGGGGCCTTAGGGATGGACTAGCACTATGCTGCAATTTGAATATACCCTCTCTTTTTGTTAAACTTGATGCCAAATCAATTGTTGATGTATTTCGGAATCCAAACTATGAAAATAATATTATATCTCCCATTTTAGATGATTGCAGGTAGCTGATGATGCAGTTCCAACAAATTCAGTTTAAACACTGCTACTAGGAGGCAAACCGTTGTGCAGATATGTTGGCTAAGTTGGCATTGGACTAGAATTTATGTTTGGTGCATTTTGATTGTCCACTTGAGAACATTAGGACTATTTTGGATGAGGATTGTAATGGAATGTTTTTTGATAGAACCTGTGCTGATCTTGATGTATTTTCTAAATCTTTAATGAATCGTCTGTTTACCAAAAAAAAAAGAGACCTATAATAAGCAAAAAGTACTACTCATTTTTAGAAAAACCATAATATGAGACCTATTAGATTAAATAAATGAATAAATTCATCATCTCCTAAGAGCATTAGCATTTAGGGGGTTGTAAAACCCCCCAAATTGCTATTTTAGCCATTGAGACACTAAAAAAAGTTCTCTAGCCCGGTATTTATATCTAAAACATTTTAGTATCTGTGAATAGTAGGTACTTATATTTACAACCTACAGTTCATGAGTTTGTAAACACAAAATAATATAATTTATTCACCTCTCTCTCTCTCTCTCATTTTTTCTTTGACTCTCTTCTCTACACTTCTTTGTCCTATCTTCTCCCTCAGTCCCTTTCAATCTCTGAATCTCTCTTCTCTCTTAGCTTTCCCTCATAATTTTGGGTAGGATCTCCGAATCTCTCTTCTCTCTTAGTTCTCCCTCGCAATTTTAGGTACAGATTTGGGTTGGTGGTACAAATCAAAGTTTGGGTCGGTGGCTGTGGTTGGAGTTTGGGTTGGTCATTTGGGTCTACGTTTAGGTGGTTTTTGGGTCAAATTTAGGTGATGTTTAGGTCAGCATTTGGGTCTAAGTTTGGGTGGTGTTTGGGTCAGATTTAGGTGGTGTTTACGTCTTCGTTTGGATTGGCATTTAGGTGGCAATTGGGTTGACGTTTGGGTCGGTGGGTGTTTCGATTGTAGTGATGGGTTGTTTCGGTGTTTGCTAGTTTTGGTGGTGGGTTTTAGTGATGGTTGTTTTGGTGGTGGCTGGGTTTCACTAGTGGGTCGTTTTGGTGATTTTATTTTAGCATTGAACATAATAAAATAATATAAATAATACAATAAAATAATATATTTACTACATTAAACAACTACCACCACCTCCAACACAATAAAATAATATAACCTTTAATAAAATATTTCTTTTTTACCATCTTAGCTATCATGCATAGCCATCTTTGGCTATATACTGTAGCTCAACAACCAATTTTTTTAACTTTTCCTTCATAATTGCAACATGCTTTTTAGTATTGGTGGTGCTAAAAAAGCAACCAATGCTAGTGCTAATACAATGAAATTTTAGGAGGATGATGGCAAAAATCTTACGATTGTTATCCTCAAATGCTGACAGTACGTGAACGATATTCTTATCTTCAAGTTTGGTGTCTGAATTGTTTTCTTCCCTAGCTAGAAAGTGCCAAAGTAAGGAAGGTAGAAGGAAATTTCTCCGGACGGTACATGTGGGTAAAGCATTAAAGTTTCTGGGTGTATATATATAGATATATTTGTCACTCCTTAACTCCTAAATCCTAATTGCGCGCATTGCGGATATGAATATCAGCAGCACAAGTCACTTTCTGAAGGTTGGTGGTGGGTACGTATAGTAGGGGTTAGGATGTGTTTTGGTGTCATATTTTACTTTTAAGTGGCCATGCGAAAGCATCCACATGGATATTGAATTATTGCAAATGTCTTTTAGGATTTTTAATACATGAATTAGCCATTTTATTTTATTTTTTGGTTAATGCTCACTAAATGGTCAGATAGTAAAATTTATAAAATTATGAACATCTATATACCTAAACTTCAAAGTTTAACTTAAAAACAATAAAAACTTTGGAGTTTATAATTTAATTGTCCTTATGTTATATTATCTATACACAAATTGCGCATGAAACCAAACTTTAGAATGTAAAATCAAGTTTTCGAAACTTTGGAGTGTAAAATCTAGTCAACCCAAATTTCGGGGATATAATTTAGGGAGGTAATCTACAGTTTAAAATCCCGTCATTCTCAAGAAAAACTCTCTATTCTTTTAAAATTGCAAGCGTGCTTTAAAATTGATGCATGAAAATTATTAGTCTTTATCAAAAAAAAAAAAAAAAGAGAAAAAGAAAAGAAAAGTCTTTGCTCTGAAGCTTGTAGTTTTAAATTTCTTAAGAAAAATTGTAATTATTCTATCTTTTGATTAAAATAAATAGTTAGCTAAAAAATAGTGTATATTATTTTCTTTTATCAACGTTAGAGAAAGATAGTGGGAAAAAAGAAGAAAATATTTAATTTATTTATAAAAAAAAGTTGTAGTATAATCAAATAGTTGTTATATCTTGAAAAAACTACTCATCCTCATCCAAATCCCCTTTAAAACCCACCATTAAGCTGTTAACCAACTCAAACTTCTCCACTAATAAATGGTTACAACAATTACTACTACGAAAAGGCAAGCACGCTGCCTCCTCGTTGTATCATGATACTAGTGCACACAGTGTGTTGCACTGCAAAGAAAAAAAAAAAAAAAAAACACTGAAAAATGTGACTAACGGCTCTAGTGTGTATGATAAGCACCGCCTATGGTGTTATTCTTGCTAAACCCTACAAAAGTTTATAGAATTTCTCGAGCTCGGCTTTTTGTTAGCTCAATAGATATTAGTGAGAGTTTAGGGAGGTCTTTTGAACTAGTATACGTATCACTTTGTATAAAAAAAAAACTATTTGCTACAATCAGAAACAATTGCAAGTTACAATTTAGGCTTAATTAATGAATCAAATGCAAATTCAAAATCTTAAGATTCTATATAAATGACATTACTAGGCTTCAACCAAATATCTAACTTGATCAATGTACTCTGTTAATTTTTTTGTATTTTATGAGAATCAAACCTTGTTTTATTTCCTAACCAATTAACAAACATTAATAGATTTAGTAACAAGTCGTTTAATCAATAATGAATATCACAGATCAAGTGTTGAATTAATTTATTTTGCTTCATCCCCATCTATAAAACCAAAAACAATAACACACAAAAACACAGAGACTGATAAGCATACAAAGAAAGAGGAGGGGATGAAACCCCAGGACAAGTAGTGATACAGGTTGTGTGGGGTACGGGTATAATTGTGAGGAACAGTGAGAGCTAGTCACGCTTTTTTATTCCTGTAAACGTGGAAGACTAAGACGTTGATCACTCTACAAAAGTAAAGCTATCGAAAAGACATTTTTATGGTCTTTCTTTATAGGATACCTCAGAATTTGTCCGTGTGCATGGCGGTGTGATTGTGAGCGTTTTGGGGAATTTTTATTTTATTTTATTAGTACGTGAACGATATACTTATCTTCAAGTTTGGTGTCTGAATTGTTTTCTTCCCTAGCTAGAAAGTGCCAAAGTAAGGAAGGTAGAAGGAAATTTCTCCGCACAGTCCAAGTAGGTAAAGCATTAAAGTTTCTGGGTGTAAATATATAGATATATTAGCCACTCCTTAACTCCTAAATCCTAATTGCGCGCATTGTGGATATGAATATCAGCAGCACAAGTCACTTTCTGAAGGTTGGTGGTGGGTACGTATAGGAGGGGTTAGGATGTGTTTTGGTGTCATATTTTACTTTTAAGTGGCCATGCGAAAGCATCCACATGGATATTGAATTATTGCAAATGTCTTTCAGGATTTTTATTACATGAATTAGCCATTTTCTTTTATTTTTTAGTCAAAGTTTCATTTACCATTCACTTGAAAATATTTTTTGTACTTAATAACAACTCTTAAAGTACAACTAATGTGATGTATGATATTTTGGTTAATACTCATTAAATGGTCAGATTGTAAAATTTATAAAATTATGAACATATATATACCTAAACTTCAACGTTTAACCTAAAAACAATAAAAATTTTGTTGTTTATAATTTAATTGTCCTTATGTTATATTATCTATACACAAATTATGCATGAAACCAAACTTCAGGATGTAAAATCAAGTTTTTAAAATTTGGAGGTGTAATATCTAGTCAATTCAAATTTCAGGGATGTAATTTTGGGAGGTAATTTACGATTTAAAATCCTGTCATTCTCAAGAAAAACTCTCTATTCTTTTAAAATTGCATGCGTGCTTTAAAATTGATGCATGAAAATTATTAGCCTGTATCAAAAAAAAAAAAAAAGTCTTTGGTTTGAGGCTTGTAGTTTTAAATTTCATAAGAAAAATTGTAATTATTCTGTCTTTCGATTAAAATAAATAGTTAGATAAAAAATAGTGTATATTATTTTCTTTTATCAACGTTAGAGAAAGATAGAGTGGGAAAAAAGAAGAAAATATTTAATTTATTTATTAAAAAAAAGTTGTAGTATAATCAAATAGCTGTTATTTCTTGAAAAAACAACACATCCTCATCCAAATCTCCTTTAAAACCCACTATTAATTTATTAATCAACTCAAACTTCTCCACTAATAAATGGTTACAACAATTACTACTACGAGAAAGCAAGCACGTTGCCTCCTCGTTGTATCATGATACTAGTGCACACAGTGTGTTGCATTTCCCGAAAAAAAAAAAAAAAAGAAAAAAAAGAAAAGAAAAAAAACACTGAAAAATGTGACTTACGTTTCTAGTGTGTACGATAAACACCTCCCATGGTGTTATTTTTGCTAAACCCTACGAAAGTTTACAGAGTTTCTTGAGTTTGGATTTTTTGTTAGCTCAATAGATATTAGTGAGAGTTTAGGGAGGTCTTCTGAACTAGTACACGAATCACTCTATATAAAAAATAAACATTTGCTATAATCAGAAACAATTGCAAGTTACAATTTAGGCTTAATGAATGAAATGCAAATTCAAAATCTTAAGATTCTATATAAATAACATGACTAGGCTTCAACCAAATATCTAACTTGATCAATGTACTCTGTTAATTTTTTTGTATTTTATGAGAATCAAACCTCGTTTTATTTCCTAACCAATTATCAAACATTAATAGATTTAGTAACAAGTCGTTTAATCAATAATGAATATCTCAGATCAAGTGTTGAATTAATTTATTTCGCTTCATCCCAATCTATAAAACCAAAAACAATAACACACAAAAACACAGAGACTCATAAGCATACAAAGAAAGAGAAGAGGGGATGAAACCCCAGGACAAGTAGTGATACAGGTTGTGTGGGGTACGGGTATAATTGTGAGGAACGGTGAGAGCTAGTCACGCTTTTTTATTCCTGTAAACGTGGAAGACTAAACGTTGATCACTCTACAAAAGTAAAGCTATCGAAAAGACATTTTTATGGTCTTTCTTCATAGGATACCTCAGAATTTGTCCGTGTGCATGGCGGTGTGATTGTGAGCGTTTTGGGGAATTTTTATTTTATTTTATTAGTACGTGAACGATATACTTATCTTCAAGTTTGGTGTCTGAATTGTTTTCTTCCCTAGCTAGAAAGTGCCAAAGTAAGGAAGGTAGAAGGAAATTTCTCCGCACAGTCCAAGTAGGTAAAGCATTAAAGTTTCTGGGTGTAAATATGTAGATATATTAGCCACTCCTTAACTCCTAAATCCTAATTGCGCGCATTGTGGATATGAATATCAGCAGCGCAAGTCACTTTCTGAAGGTTGGTGGTGGGTACGTATAGGAGGGGTTAGGATGTGTTTTGGTGTCATATTTTACTTTTAAGTGGCCATGCGAAAGCATCCACATGGATATTGAATTATTGCAAATGTCTTTCAGGATTTTTATTACATGAATTAGCCATTTTCTTTTATTTTTTAGTCAAAGTTTCATTTACCATTCACCTGAAAATATTTTTAGTACTTAATAACAACTCTTAAAGTACAACTAATGTGAAGTATGATATTTTGGTTAATACTCATTAAATGGTCAGATTGTAAAATTTATAAAATTATGAACATATATATACCTAAACTTCAACGTTTAACCTAAAAACAATAAAAAATTTGGAGTTTATAGTTTAATTGTCCTTATGTTATATTATCTATACACAAATTGTGCATGAAACCAAACTTCAGGATGTAAAATCAAGTTTTTAAAACTTTGAAGTGTAAAATCTAGTCAATTCAAATTTTAGGGATGTAATTTTGGGAGGTAATTTACGATTTAGAATCCTGTCATTCTCAAGAAAAACTCTCTATTCTTTTAAAATTGCATGCGTGCTTTAAAATTGATGCATGAAAATTTTTTGCCTTTACCAAAAAAAAAAAAAAAAAAAGTCTTTGGTTTGAGGCTTGTAGTTTTAAATTTCATAAGAAAAATTGTAATTATTCTGTCTTTCGATTAAAATAAATAGTTAGATAAAAAATAGTGTATATTATTTTCTTTTATCAACGTTAGAGAAAGATAGAGTGGGAAAAAAGAAGAAAATATTTAATTTATTTATTAAAAAAAAGTTGTAGTATAATCAAATAGCTGTTATTTCTTGAAAAAACAACACATCCTCATCCAAATCTCCTTTAAAACCCACTATTAATTTATTAATCAACTCAAACTTCTCCACTAATAAATGGTTACAACAATTACTACTACGAGAAAGCAAGCACGTTGCCTCCTCGTTGTATCATGATACTAGTGCACACAGTGTGTTGCATTTCCCGAAAAAAAAAAAAAAAAAAAAAAAAAAAAAAGAAAAAAAACACTGAAAAATGTGACTTACGTTTCTAGTGTGTACGATAAACACCTCCCATGGTGTTATTCTTGCTAAACCCTACGAAAGTTTACAGAGTTTCTTGAGCTGGATTTTTTGTTAGCTCAATAGATATTAGTGAGAGTTTAGGGAGGTCTTCTGAACTAGTACACGAATCACTCTATATAAAAAATAAACATTTGCTATAATCAGAAACAATTGCAAGTTACAATTTAGGCTTAATGAATGAAATGCAAATTCAAAATCTTAAGATTCTATATAAATAACATGACTAGGCTTCAACCAAATATCTAACTTGATCAATGTACTCTGTTAATTTTTTTGTATTTTATGAGAATCAAACCTCGTTTTATTTCCTAACCAATTATCAAACATTAATAGATTTAGTAACAAGTCGTTTAATCAATAATGAATATCTCAGATCAAGTGTTGAATTAATTTATTTCGCTTCATCCCAATCTATAAAACCAAAAACAATAACACACAAAAACACAGAGACTCATAAGCATACAAAGAAAGAGAAGAGGGGATGAAACCCCAGGACAAGTAGTGATACAGGTTGTGTGGGGTACGGGTATAATTGTGAGGAACGGTGAGAGCTAGTCACGCTTTTTTATTCCTGTAAACGTGGAAGACTAAGACGTTGATCACTCTACAAAAGTAAAGCTATCGAAAAGACATTTTTATGGTCTTTCTTTATAGGATACCTCAGAATTTGTCCGTGTGCATGGCGGTGTGATTGTGAGCGTTTTGGGGAATTTTTATTTTATTTTATTAGTACGTGAACGATATACTTATCTTCAAGTTTGGTGTCTGAATTGTTTTCTTCCCTAGCTAGAAAGTGCCAAAGTAAGGAAGGTAGAAGGAAATTTCTCCGCACAGTCCAAGTAGGTAAAGCATTAAAGTTTCTGGGTGTAAATATGTAGATATATTAGCCACTCCTTAACTCCTAAATCCTAATTGCGCGCATTGTGGATATGAATATCAGCAGCGCAAGTCACTTTCTGAAGGTTGGTGGTGGGTACGTATAGGAGGGGTTAGGATGTGTTTTGGTGTCATATTTTACTTTTAAGTGGCCATGCGAAAGCATCCACATGGATATTGAATTATTGCAAATGTCTTTCAGGATTTTTATTACATGAATTAGCCATTTTCTTTTATTTTTTAGTCAAAGTTTCATTTACCATTCACCTGAAAATATTTTTAGTACTTAATAACAACTCTTAAAGTACAACTAATGTGAAGTATGATATTTTGGTTAATACTCATTAAATGGTCAGATTGTAAAATTTATAAAATTATGAACATATATATACCTAAACTTCAACGTTTAACCTAAAAACAATAAAAAATTTGGAGTTTATAGTTTAATTGTCCTTATGTTATATTATCTATACACAAATTGTGCATGAAACCAAACTTCAGGATGTAAAATCAAGTTTTTAAAACTTTGAAGTGTAAAATCTAGTCAATTCAAATTTTAGGGATGTAATTTTGGGAGGTAATTTACGATTTAGAATCCTGTCATTCTCAAGAAAAACTCTCTATTCTTTTAAAATTGCATGCGTGCTTTAAAATTGATGCAAGAAAATTTTTTTCCTTTACCAAAAAAAAAAAAAAAAAAAGTCTTTGCTTTGAGGCTTGTAGTTTTAAATTTCATAAGAAAAATTGTAATTATTCTATCTTTTGATTAAAATAAATAGTTAGATAAAAAATAGTGTATATTATTTTCTTTTATCAACGTTAGAAGAAAGATAGAGTGGGAAAAAAGAAGAAAATGTTTAATTTATTTATTAAAAAAAAAAAGTTGTAGTATAATCAAAAAGCTGTTCTTTCTTGAAAAAACAACACATCCTCATCCAAATCCCATTTAAAACCCACTATTAAGCTGTTAACCAACTCAAACTTCTCCACAAATAAATGGTTACAACAATTACTACTACGAGAAGGCAAGCACGTTGCCTCCTCGTTGTATCACGATACTAGTGCACACAGTGTGTTGCATTGCCAAAAAAAAAAAAAATAAAATAAAAAAATAAAAAAAACACTGAAAAATGTGTCGTATGTTTCTAGTGTGTACGATAAACACCTCCCATGGTGCTATTCTTGCTAAATCCTACGAAAGTTTACAGAGTTTCTTGAGCTAGGATTTTTTGTTAGCTCAATAGATATTAGTGAGAGTTTAGGGAGGTCTTCTGAACTAGTACTCGAATCACTCTATATAAAAAATAAACATTTGCTATAATCAGAAACAATTGCAAGTTACAATTTAGGCTTAATGAATGAAATGCAAATTCAAAATCTTAAGATTCTATATAAATAACATGACTAGGCTTCAACCAAATATCTAACTTGATCAATGTACTCTGTTAATTTTTTTGTATTTTATGAGAATCAAACCTCGTTTTATTTCCTAACCAATTATCAAACATTAATAGATTTAGTAACAAGTCGTTTAATCAATAATGAATATCTCAGATCAAGTGTTGAATTAATTTATTTCGCTTCATCCCAATCTATAAAACCAAAAACAATAACACACAAAAACACAGAGACTCATAAGCATACAAAGAAAGAGAAGAGGGGATGAAACCCCAGGACAAGTAGTGATACAGGTTGTGTGGGGTACGGGTATAATTGTGAGGAACGGTGAGAGCTAGTCACGCTTTTTTATTCCTGTAAACGTGGAAGACTAAGACGTTGATCACTCTACAAAAGTAAAGCTATCGAAAAGACATTTTTATGGTCTTTCTTTATAGGATACCTCAGAATTTGTCCGTGTGCATGGCGGTGTGATTGTGAGCGTTTTGGGGAATTTTTATTTTATTTTATTAGTACGTGAACGATATACTTATCTTCAAGTTTGGTGTCTGAATTGTTTTCTTCCCTAGCTAGAAAGTGCCAAAGTAAGGAAGGTAGAAGGAAATTTCTCCGCACAGTCCAAGTAGGTAAAGCATTAAAGTTTCTGGGTGTAAATATATAGATATATTAGCCACTCCTTAACTCCTAAATCCTAATTGCGCGCATTGTGGATATGAATATCAGCAGCACAAGTCACTTTCTGAAGGTTGGTGGTGGGTACGTATAGGAGGGGTTAGGATGTGTTTTGGTGTCATATTTTACTTTTAAGTGGCCATGCGAAAGCATCCACATGGATATTGAATTATTGCAAATGTCTTTCAGGATTTTTATTACATGAATTAGCCATTTTCTTTTATTTTTTAGTCAAAGTTTCATTTACCATTCACTTGAAAATATTTTTTGTACTTAATAACAACTCTTAAAGTACAACTAATGTGATGTATGATATTTTGGTTAATACTCATTAAATGGTCAGATTGTAAAATTTATAAAATTATGAACATATATATACCTAAACTTCAACGTTTAACCTAAAAACAATAAAAATTTTGTTGTTTATAATTTAATTGTCCTTATGTTATATTATCTATACACAAATTATGCATGAAACCAAACTTCAGGATGTAAAATCAAGTTTTTAAAATTTGGAGGTGTAATATCTAGTCAATTCAAATTTCAGGGATGTAATTTTGGGAGGTAATTTACGATTTAAAATCCTGTCATTCTCAAGAAAAACTCTCTATTCTTTTAAAATTGCATGCGTGCTTTAAAATTGATGCATGAAAATTATTAGCCTGTATCAAAAAAAAAAAAAAAGTCTTTGGTTTGAGGCTTGTAGTTTTAAATTTCATAAGAAAAATTGTAATTATTCTGTCTTTCGATTAAAATAAATAGTTAGATAAAAAATAGTGTATATTATTTTCTTTTATCAACGTTAGAGAAAGATAGAGTGGGAAAAAAGAAGAAAATATTTAATTTATTTATTAAAAAAAAGTTGTAGTATAATCAAATAGCTGTTATTTCTTGAAAAAACAACACATCCTCATCCAAATCTCCTTTAAAACCCACTATTAATTTATTAATCAACTCAAACTTCTCCACTAATAAATGGTTACAACAATTACTACTACGAGAAAGCAAGCACGTTGCCTCCTCGTTGTATCATGATACTAGTGCACACAGTGTGTTGCATTTCCCGAAAAAAAAAAAAAAAAGAAAAAAAAGAAAAGAAAAAAAACACTGAAAAATGTGACTTACGTTTCTAGTGTGTACGATAAACACCTCCCATGGTGTTATTTTTGCTAAACCCTACGAAAGTTTACAGAGTTTCTTGAGTTTGGATTTTTTGTTAGCTCAATAGATATTAGTGAGAGTTTAGGGAGGTCTTCTGAACTAGTACACGAATCACTCTATATAAAAAATAAACATTTGCTATAATCAGAAACAATTGCAAGTTACAATTTAGGCTTAATGAATGAAATGCAAATTCAAAATCTTAAGATTCTATATAAATAACATGACTAGGCTTCAACCAAATATCTAACTTGATCAATGTACTCTGTTAATTTTTTTGTATTTTATGAGAATCAAACCTCGTTTTATTTCCTAACCAATTATCAAACATTAATAGATTTAGTAACAAGTCGTTTAATCAATAATGAATATCTCAGATCAAGTGTTGAATTAATTTATTTCGCTTCATCCCAATCTATAAAAACCAAAAACAATAACACACAAAAACACAGACTCATAAGCATACGAAGAAAGAGAAGAGGGGATGAAACCCCCGGACAAGTTGTGATACAGGTTGTGTGGGGTATGGGTATAATTGTGAGGAACAGTGAGAGCTAGTCACGCTCTTTTATTCCAGTAAACGTGGAAGACTAAGACGTTGATCACTCGACGAAAGTAAAGCTATCTAAAGGACATTTTTATAGTCTTTCTTTATAGGATACCTCTGAATTTGTCCATGTGCATGAGTTTGAGAAATTGCGGTGTGATTGTGAGCGTTTTAGGGAATTTTTACTTTATTTCATTAGTCTTCGTCTTTTTATTGTTAATAGTAAAGACGAGAAAGCCATTGCTTGATTTGAAGAATACTGTATTTCTCACTTTTTTTTTTTCTTCGTAGAGGCTTCACTACCGGGCAGACTAGACAACCAGAAGCCACGGTGCAGTTGTTGAAGGTATAATACTGTGACTTGGGAAATGCTGAATGGAAATGTTGAAAGTCGCATTTTTAAAAAATAGCTTTTTTTTTTTTTTTTAATGTATTTTTTGAAAACAAGATTTTGAAATCCATGTACACCTAAATGTTTCGTAGAGATTTTTTTTTGTGTGTGTGTGTGTGTGTGGAGAAGAACGTACCAAAAAAAACTTAATTGTGATGTCCATGCTAATAATAATAGGAGTAATAATTATTATATGCTAAACACGTTAACACACAGTCACTTCCTCCGTGCCCCACTACAGAGGTTTTTATTTATTTATTTATTTATTTTTTTATATATGATCCCACTACAGAGCTAAACACAGCAATATTATATATGTTGCTACTCACTTTCCCTTTCTCAAGTCTTGGTCAATATCAATATCAACCAAAAAAAAAGAGAAGTGGAGAGAGAGAGAGAGAGAGAGCCGTGTGTCTCTTTTCAACAAAATAGTTTGCAGAGTTCACAATTGAACTTGTTCTTCCATTGCAGCGTTTGGTGTGTGTCGCATGACCTTCTTCCCAGCAGCACAGCTTGTGCCAAGAAGTTGCAGGCACTGGAGAGTCAAACACAAGTGAGGATTTTATTATAGGCTGATAAATTTTTTATTAAGCAAATACTTCAGGGTATTTTAGGTATTGAGTGCCCTAATACATCCATGTTACGAAAATGTGATGAGTTTTAAAGTAGTATTTTCATAAAAAGCTAGTCAGAGGTACGATTTTAAAACGCGACTTCTTGGCATTTTGTAAAATGTATTTTCCTGAAACTTCACGAGGCCAAACGCATGTTGTTTCGTGTTTTCTTCTAAAAACACGTGTTTATTCTATGCAAATGCTTATCCACACAAGCTCATAGTCTTAATAAAAAGAATTGAACACCAACCAATCAGTGGTGGATTTTGATGGAGTCTCGCTAAAGAAGGGCCTTACTCATTTAAGGGTGCTAGCACCTAGTGAGCTATAACTAGCAAGCTAGCAGCCCCTTCCTTATTATTAGTAAAGATAGGTTCAGAATCCTTATTATTAGAGAAAGGGAGTGTAGCTAATTTCAATTTCAATTGGGATTGAGATTAATAGCTCTCAATGACTGAGATTGAGATTTGGAAAAATAAAAAATAAAAAAAAACATTTTACCCATCCCACTATTTCTCTTCAATTGTTGACGCAGAATAGGCAGTTCCAAATTCTCCAAAGACAAATCGTCAATACTAGCAGACTTTCGTTCTTCCTTATTAACTCAAACAACATTTCCCATATGCAAGAAACATGAAAATTAAATTTGCCACACTCCGACACGTAAGACCACCCTTTAATTTGATTGCACGTTTCGCACTTTGACTGAGTTCATCCTTGAGGTTGCAACAGCAAGGGTGCAAAACCAAGTCTTTTTCATGGCAATGGTAGACGAAACCCTTGACTTGTTTCCCACAAACCTCACAATCCGTCTTGCATTTGATGCAGCTCCTAGGGAGTTGATCGTAGAATTTGAAAATGGAGTCTTCGAAGAGCTTGGGAGTTGTGGTGGGTGTGCTATGCATGCAAGCTATGTGAAGATCATAGTCACACTCGTCACATCTGTATCTCTTTCCAAAGCCATCTACCTTGCATCCATTACAATTGTACTCATCTACCTTGCATTCATTGCAGTTGTTCTTTAGCATGAGCTCATGGTTCTTGGGGCAAGTATGATTTTTCTCCGTACTACTGCTTATTTGTAGATTCTGCACCAAAAAAATGTCATATATATTAAAAGACGTAACATTTTTCACAATTTTTTCAAGAAACAGAAATTGAGTTTGAAAAAAGCAAACAAACACAGAGAATAGATGCTTGAAAGTTCCTTTAACAACTTAACTTCTATTCTTTATCAAAATAGGGATTTTACATAATTCAATGCTGATAGGTGGTGTTTCATGCTATATGAAAATTAAAGTACCTGGTTTTTGTAATTAATAGTGATCCTCATGTTGTCTGCTTGGTTCTCCAAAGCATTGTTGGCCATGATCTTCTTCTTGAGCTCCTCATCCTTAGCCTTGTACTTCTCCGCCTCCTGAACCATCATCATAATTTCTTTTCCAGCGTCTCTTCCCCTGTCGATGGTGATTGTGATATTTTTGTCCTCACCATTGTTCTTGACCTTAGCAAAGACAACATTTAAGATACCATTGGCATCAATTTTAAAGCAGACAGTGATCTGAACTTCACCCTTGAGAGTTGGAGGAATGCCAGAAAGCTCAAACTTGCCTAGCAAGTTGTTGTCCCTGGTACTTGTTCTCTCACCCTCATAAACCGGGATGAAGATGCGAGAATGGTTGTCAGAATAGGTGAACACGCACTCCACCTCCCTAGTGGGGATGGTGGTATTTCTTGGAATCAAAACAGTCGTCTCATCGTTGTTAGTCTCCATCCTAAGTGACCGAGGGGTGACATCCAATAACACCAGATCCTGAACCTTCTTGTTACGCTCATCAGTCAAGATAGCAGCCTGAATAGCAGTGGCAACAACTTCATCTAGGTCGTCGATGCTCTTGCAAAGATTCTTTCCTTCAAAGAAGTCCCGCAACAGCTGCTGCACCTTGGGAATCCTAGTAGAACCTCCAACAAGGACAACATCATCGACAGTTCTCTTGTCCATCTTAGCATCCCTCAAACACTTTTCAACAGGCTCCATACACTTTAGCTCCTCAAACCAAGCATGACTAATTTCTGAACTGTTGGAATGACATGAATTGTCAAAATTGATAGTTTGACATTAGCCAACAAACCATCAGGAAGTTGCATGATTTCTTATATGAAGAAATGCAAGGAGTTGTATTAAATGTTACATGGACTCATGGCCGAATTTATTGATTTCTTTGTTGATAGAAGTCTTGCATTTCTTCCTATGTTTTGACATGCATACATGCTTCATCTTTTAGCCGAAATGTATGACTCCATTGGCATTCATGAATGGTCAAGAAAGGGCAAGGAACTACACCTGAAATTACCAAATACATGCTAGCTGAAATATATGAAAATGCTAGCCTTTTTTGTTGACTTGATATGTTTCATGTTGGTGATATTTCGGCAGAAGGTTTGGCTATAAATAGAGGTGGAGCAAATGAGAGCAATGCATGTGAGCTACGGAGATGGCAATTAGAACTTCTTCTCTATGTGTACCAGAGTGTAAGAAGTTAGTATCTTGTAACTTTTGTCTAAATAGAATAGGGTGTTCTCTATTTATTTGTGAGAGAACTAAGGATGTATTTGGGGTTTGGGTTTGTGTGAGAATGTCTTCAAGTCATTGTTATAATTTCCATAATTATAGTGAAATTTTATTTTGTCGCCTTAGTGGACGTAGGTATATTGTTAAACCACGTAAATTTCTTGTGTCATATTTTCTTCTCCCTCTTCTTTAACCTTGTGTTAACGAATTAATTCACCCAATTCTCACAACATGAACGAAAGTCAATACCCTCATACAATGACTTAATGTCAATGGAGGTACTTTCAGCTGATGATAGTGTCCTCTTTGCCCTCTCACAATCAGTCCTCAACCTGCTAAGGGCTCTGTGGTTCCCACTAATATCCTTAATGTTCTTCCACTTAAACTCCATAACAAACTAGTTCACCATTATGTTAACAAAGTCCTCCCCTCCAAGGTGAGCGTCACTAGCTGTGGCCTTCACTTCAAATTTACCATTTTCAATTGTGAGAAGTGAGACATCAAGAGAACCGCCACCAAGATCAAAAATCAAAACATTCTTGCCAATACTGGCCTTCTTCTTGTCAAGACCATAAGCAATGGCTGCAACAGTGGGCTCACAGATGATACGCGTCACATTGAGACCAGCAATGACCCCAGCATCCTTAGTTGCCTGGCGCTGAGAGTCATTAAAGTAAGCTGGAACGGTCACAACCGCATTCTTGACTGTCGTACCAAGATAGGCCTCAGCAGTCTCACGCATCTTACTAAGGACCATGGACATTTCCTCAGCTATAAACTGCTCCTTCCTGCCTTTGTAGTTGACCACAATCTTGGGTCTATCACCAGAATCCGAAATGACCTTGAATGGCCAAAGCTTCATGTCACTCTGAACAGAGGCATCACTGAATCTCCTACCAATCAGACGCTTAACATCTGTGAACGCCAGAGGATACAACATAAGCATCCAATAGACAAAAATATCACATAATGTCATAATCATTCAAATCTAATAAAGCCAATAAGTATTGATGACTACCCAAAAAAAAAAAAAAAAAAACCGAACCAACTTCAAAGAAAACTACGACACTATATTTGTATTTCTCATTGACCGAAAATGCAATTTTATTTATGTTTAAGTACAGTAAGACTTCCAACTTCGTAAATAATTTAAATTATTAGAGTACAAAACAACATAAATCTAGCAATTTTTTTTTTCTCTAATTAATCTAAGTTGTCGCATCTAATTCTAAAAAAATAATATAATAATAATAAACCCAAAAATGAAAGAACTTTTGTTACATAACTTCTACAGACGCATAGAAATAGCTTTCTTTTCATCTAATAAGAAAGCAAAAAATACACATGAAAAAAAAACTCAAAGAATAAAACCTACCTAACCATTCTAAAATCACAGTTTCCTTGATATGACAACCCCCTACAAATTGAATCTCACTACATCAAAATGACCGTCGTTGTTTTCTAATAAATAAATTAAAAAGAGGTCATATTAAAAACTTTACCGTAGATAGTGTTGCCGGATTCATGGCGACCTGGTTCTTGGCCACATCACTAACCAAACGCTCCTTATCAGTGAAAGCGACAAAAGAGTCGTTCGTTATGATCTCCACACGGTCATTTTTCCACACAGCCACGCACGAGTAGGTCATGCCAACACCGATTCCAATAGCAGGGCCAACCTCTTCACCGCCCATTGTTGCGAGCAAAAAAATATCAAATTCTTCAAAAATAGAGAGAGAAGTTTCAGCTTGAAAGAAAGAGATGCTAGGATTGTTACGAGCAAAAAATATCAAAATCTTTGAAAATAGAGAGAGAAGTTTGAGCTTGAAAACAAAGAGATGCTAGGATTGTTGCGAGCAAAGAAAAAAGAATTTTCGAAAATAGAGAGAGAGTTCAGCTTGAAAGAAAGAGACGAGGGAGGGAATGACAGGTGTTGTAATACAAAGGCAAGGAAATTTTAGTATTGATGATGCTAAAAAAACAACCAAGGCTAGTGCTAATACAATGAAATTTTAGGAGGAAGATGGCAAAAATCTTACGATTCTTATCCTCAAATGCTGACAGTACGTGAACGATATTCTTATCTTCAAGTTTGGTGTCTGAATTGTTTACTTCCCTAGCTAGAAAGTGCCAAAGTAAGGAAGGTAGAAGGAAATTTCTCCGCACAGTACAAGTGGGTAAAGCATTAAAGTTTCTGGGTGTATATATATAGATATATTTGCCACTCCTTAACTCCGAAATCCTAATTGCGCGCATTGCGGATATGAATATCAGCAGCACAAGTCACTTTCTGAAGGTTGGTGGTGGGTACGTATAGTAGGGGTTAGGATGTGTTTTGGTGTCATATTTTACTTTTAAGTGGCCATGCGAAAGCATCCACATGGATATTGAATTACTGCATATGCCTTTTAGGATTTTTAATACATGAATTAGCCATTTTCTTTTATTTTTTAGTCAGAGTTTCATTTGCCATTCACTTGAAAATATTTTTAGTACTTAATAACAACTCTTAAAGGACAACTAATGTGAAGTATGATATTTTGGTTAATACTCATTAAATGGTCAGATTGTAAAATTTATAAAATTATGAACATATATATACCTAAACTTCAAAGTTTAACTTAAAAACAATAAAAAATTTGAAGTTTACAATTTAATTGTCCTTATGTTATATTATCTATACACAAATTGCGTACGAAACCTAACTTCAGGATGTAAAATCAAGTTTTCGAAACTTTGAAGTGTAAAGTCTAGTCAACTCAAATTTCAGGAATATAATTTAGAGAGGTAATTTACGATTTAAAATCCCGTCATTCTCAAGGAAAGCTCTCTATTCTTTTAAAATTGCATGCGTGCTTTAAAAATGATGCATGAAAATTATTAGCGTTTACTAAAAAACAAAAGAAAAAAGAAGAAGAAAAGTCTTTGCTCTGAGGCTAGTAGTTTTAAATTTCATAAGAAAAATTGTAATTATTCTATCTTTCAATTAAAATAAATAGTTAGCTAAAAAATAGTGTATATTATTTTCTTTTATCAACGTTAGAGAAAGATAGAATGAGAAAAAAAGAAGAAAATATTTAATTTATTTATAAAAAAAAGTTGTAGTATAATCAAATAGCTGTTATTTCTTGAAAAAACTACTCATCCTCATCCAAATCCCCTTTAAAACCCACTATTAAGCTGTTAACCAACTCAAACTTCTCCACTAATGAATGGTTACAACAATTACTACTATGAGAAGGCAAGCACGCTGCCTCCTCGTTGTATCATGATACTAGTGCACATAGTGTGTTGCACTACCAAAAAAAAAAAAAAATTACACTGAAAAATGTGACTTAAGTTTTTAGTGTGTACGATAAACACCGCCTATGGTGTTATTCTTGCTAAACCCTACGAAAGTTTACAGAGTTTCTTGAGCTCGGCTTTTTGTTAGTTCAATAGATATTAGTGAGAGTTTAGGAAGGTCTTCTAAACTAGTACGCGAATCACTCTATATAAAAAATAAACATTTGTTACAATCGGAAACAATTGCAAGTTACAATTTAGGCTTAATGAATCAAATGCAAATTCAAAATCTTTTTCATGGCAATGGTAGACGAAACCTTTGACTTGTTTCTCACAAGCGTCACAATCCCTCTTGCATTCGTTACAGTTCCTAGGGAGTTGATCGTAGAATTTGAAAGTGGAGTCTTTGAAGAGCTTGTGAGTTGTGGTGGGTGTGCTCTGCATGCAAGCTATGTGAAGATCATAGTCACACTCGTCACATCTGTATCTCTTTCCAAGGCCATCTACCTTGCATACATTACATACGTACTCATCTACCTTGCATTCATTGCAGTTGTTCTTTAGCATGAGCTCATGGTTCTTGGGGCAAGTATGATTTTTCTCCGTACTACTGCTTATTTGCAGATTCTGCACCTAAAAATAAATGTCATATATATTAAAAGGCGTAACATTTTTCACAATTTTTTTCAAGAAACAGAAATTGAGTTTGAATAAAGCAAACAAATACAGAGAATAGAAGCGTGAAAGTTCCTTTAACTACTTAACTTCTACTCTTTTTCAAAATAGGGATTTTACATAATTTAATGCTGATAGACGGTGTTTCATGCTATATGAAAATTAGAGTACCTGGTTTTTGTAACTGATAGTGATCCTCATGTTGTATGCTTGGTTCACCAAAGCATTGTTGGCCATAATCTTCATCTTGTGCTCCTTATCCATAGCCTTGTACTTCTCCGCCTCCTGAACCATTATCATAATTTCTTTCCCAGAGAGTCTTCCCCTTTCGATGGTGATTGTGATATTTTTTTGCTGGCCATTGTTCTTGACCTTAGCAGAGACAACATTTAAGATACCATTGGCTTCAATTTTAAAGCAGACAGTGATCTGAACTTCACCCTTGAGAGTTGGAGGAATGCCAGAAAGCTCAAAAATGCCTAGCAAGTTGTTGTCCCTGGTACTTGTTCTCTCACCCTCATAAACCGGGATGAAGATGCTAGAATGGTTGTCAGAATAGGTGAACACCCACTTCACCTCCATAGTGTGGATGTTGGTGTTTCTTGGAATCAAAACAGTCTTCTCATCGTTGGTAGTCTCCATCCTAAGTGAACGAGGGGTGACCAGTGGCGGAGCTATGTTATGGCCCAAGGGGGCCACGGCCCCCCAAATTTTTTAAAATTTTTTAGGAAGGAAACTTACGAGCTTAACAATTTCTTGTCTCAAATCTGTGTCTTGGGGAAATATTAGGAGTAGGAAACTTATTTCTACTTTTTCCTGACTTGTTTTCTAAAGCCTTTTAGTGCTTCACAGATTTCTAAGTCCAAAAATACTTTACTATTTGCTCTAATTCTAGAGGACCACGTGTATGGTTTTAAAACTATACATTTTAAAAGAAAAAGGTGATCCCAGTTACTCCCAGCTAGGTGCCTGGCTTATTGGCTTTCATTCTCCTGTTCTATTATTCATTATTATTATTATTTTTTAATAAAAGTGTTACACTCATTATATTTTCACAATAAATTATAGTTAATAAGTTAATATTGATTCTAAGTTTTTAATTAGTTCTAATTTAAATTCACAATTGAAATTAATTTTTTGCCTACCAATAACAACCAATAATAATTTGTTATTTAAGATTTATGATGAAAATATTATGGACAAAACATTTTTTTTTTATTAAAATGGTGAATGATAAATATACTATATTAATATATCATATAAATATAATATATTATTATAAATTTGACAAAAATATATGATTGGTTATTCACTTATTTGATTATATGTTTTTTTTTATGCATTCAATGACAAAGAGATTATTGTATATAGAAAAATGTCATGTTCATAATATTTTAACAATATTTTCACAATAAATTTTAGGTGGTGGGTTGTTATTTATTGTTCTTGGTGGGTAAAAAGATAATTTTAGTGGTAGTCTTAGATTAAAATCAGTAACAACTTGCCGTCTAAAATTTATTGTGAATATAACATTTTTCATTATACATAATATAAATATAGTATATACATGTTAAAAATTTATGATTTCATTTTAAACTTGGCCCCCCCAAAGAAAAATTCCTGGTTCCGCCATTGGGGGTGACATCCAATAACACCAAATCCTGAACCTTCTTGTTTTGCTCATCAGTCAAGATAGCAGCCTAAATAGCAGCGCCATAGGCAACAACTTCATCTAGGCCGTCGATGCTCTTGCAAAGATTCTTTCCTTCGAAGAAGTCCTGCAACAGCTGCTGCACCTTGGGGATCCTAGTAGAACCTCCAACAAGGACAACATCATCGACAGTTCTCTTGTCCATCTTAGCATCCCTCAAACACTTTTCAACAGGCTCCATACACTTTTTAAAGAGTTCCATATTTTTCTCCTCAAACCAAGCATCACTAATTCCTGAACGAACGTCAAGACCCTCATACAATGAGTCAATGTAAATGGTGGCATTTTCAGCGGATGATAGTGTCTTCTTTGCCCTCTCACAATCAGTCCTCAACCTACTAAGGGCTTTGTGGTTCCCACTAATATCCTTATTGTTCTTCCACTTAAACTCCTTAACAAAGTAGTTCACCATTATGTTAACAAAGTCCTCCCCTCCGAGGTGAGCGTCACCAGCTGTGGCCTTCACTTCAAATTTACCATTTTCAATTGTATCAAGAGTCCCGCCACCAAAATCAAAACATTCTTGCCAACTAGGGGTGTCAAATGGGTGGGTTTGGAGTGAGTATAATTGGGTTGGATATATAAAACTCATTTACACATTAAAACTCATTTAACTAATTACTTCTAACCCAAATCTAACCCAACCCAATTATTATGGATAAACTCCAACCCACCCAATTACCAAAATGCCACTAAAGTGAAAATGACCAAAGTACTCTAAAATCTTCAAAATGATCAAAATATTAAACAAATTTCTTGTACTTTCCCACACTTTCTCACCTACCAAACAGTTGAAATCTACCAAGAAAAAAAAAAAAAAAAAAAAAAAAACAGAAAAGCCCTAAAAAATCACGAAAGTCATACTAAATTTCACCCCAAACCCATAATCACGAAAGCCATACAAGAAAAAGTGGAGGCACCGTCGAAACCGACCTTCGCGGCAGCACCGTTACTGATGGAACGTCGACGCTTTTTCTTGGCACCGTTACCCACTCCCTCTCTTCTCTAACGAATCTACTGTGTCTTCTCTGATTGGTAGAAGGAAACCTGAAGCTCGGATTCTCGGCTACTAAGAAACTGTCGTCGTCTTCATCTAGCTCTAGAGGAAGCACTTGCTCGCTACCTGCCACGTCAGAATCTTCACCGGTGACTTTCTGTGACCGGAAGTTGAAAACGACGTTGTGGATTTCGTCAACCCCAGCTTTACACTCGCTGACGCTTTCGGTTTTCTCTTGCCGGGGCCAGTTTGTTCTTCCGACGAGTTCGGCCAACAAAATAACGCCTCCATTGAAGAGCTTCGTGCTCAAAGAGAAGTACAGAGAGTGAGGGAAAGAGAGAGGCCAGGGTTTGAGTAGAGAGAAGAAGATGATGGCTAGGTTTGAAAAGAAGCACTGAAATGGGCTGGGTTTTTTTTTTTTTTTTTTTTTTTTAAATTATGGGATGGGCTGGATTGAATTTGGGTATATTGTTTTTTGATTAAATGGGGTTTAGTGGGTTTTTAGTTAAAACTCAATAATCACTGGGTCTAATTGGATAGGTTTGGATTTAATTAGAGTGGGTGGATTTTGACGGGCCAGTGGGTTTGGATTTACTTTGCCACCCCTATTGCCAACACTGGCCTTCTTGTCAAGACCATAAGCAATGGCTGCAGCAATGGGCTCACTGATGATACGCATCACATTGAGACCAGCAATGACCCCAGCATCCTTAGTTGCCTGGTGCTAAGAGTCATTAAAGTAAGCTGGAACGGTCACAACCGCATTCTTAACTGTCGTACCAAGATAGGCCTCAACAGTCTCACGCATCTTACTAAGGACAATGGACGATATTTCCTCAGCTGTAAACTGCTCCTTCCTGCCTTTGTAGTTGACCAAAATCTTGGGTCTATCATTAGAATCAGAAATGACCTTGAATGGCCAAAGCTTCATGTCACTCTAAACAGAGGCATCACTGAATCTCTTACCAATCAGACGCTTAACATCTGTGAACGCTAGAGGATAGAACATAAGCATCCAATAGACAAAAATATCACATAATGTCATAATCATTCAAATCTAATAAAGCCAATAAGTATTGATGACTACCCCAAAAAAAAAACTCCAAAGAAAACTACGACACTATATTTGTATTTCTCACCCGACCGAAAATGCAATTTTATTTATGTTTAAGTACAGTAAGACTTCCAACTTCATAAATAATTTAAATCATTATATTAAAAAACACACTACAAAAAAAAGGTTCTATGGCCGCGTTTTTAAAACGCGGCTATATGTCAAAAAAACGTGGCTATAGTCTATAGCCGCGTTTTTTTAGGCCATGCTTTCTAGTGTGGCCTAAAACCTGTGACTATAGGACTGACGGTCCTATGGCCACACTTTTTAACCGCAGCCCAAGACCAGATTCTATAGCCGCACTTAAAACGTGGCCTAAGACCAGGACCTATGGCCGCGTTTAAAACGTGGCCATAGGATTGGACCAATGGTCGCGTTTAAAATGTGGCTATAGGTGACAACTATAGCCGCATTTTTTAAATGTGGCTATAGGACATATTTTTAGCCGCGTTTAAAAACGCGGCTATAGCCCTTTTTTTCTTTTCTTTTTTTTCCTATAGCCCTTTTTTCTTCAGCACAATGCTGAAGAAAGACATTCACTGTCAAATAAATCATCAAATTCTTATCAATGTAACTCTCCTCAAACGAAATCCTTGTTTTCAATTTCAATTTATTGTATTCCTTACAAGATCTCCACCCACACAGTAAACACTTAAGTTGGGACTCCTAACCTTTTGCTTAGTAAATCAAAATAGGCATTTAACCAAACATAACAAAAAAGAAATCCATATCAGAATATGATATAAAAGAAACCAAAGAAACAAGCTTTAAAATGAAATGAAAGATAAAATTGTAATTGCATTAGCCAATTCCAATAGGCCAGAATTTCAGTTTGAGTCACAACTCTATTGCCTAAAATTTTTTGTAATTGCATTAGCCAATTCCAATAGGCCAGAAGTAATCAAAATTGATATTTACTAAGAGACAAATTCAATACATACATAGGGCCTGGGCAGTAGTTAGTCTTGCCCAAGGATCCTTCACCAGTAACTTCTTTACAAAATCTTTCGCACTGTTGCTTATGGTTGGCCATGGTTTGCGGTGAAAATCAGGCTTGTTTCGTAAGAACTGCAAAAGTGAGACAGTTAGATAAGTATACAAAAGGAAACTATGGGGGGAAAAAAGAAGCAATATTGAAGACACAAACTTTATGGTAGATTGAGATAGAAAAGGCTCGACAATTGAACTCATTTTCTACAAATTCACCGAACTGGGTTTTCCACAACTTCATTGCCTCTCTTCCTCTCCCTCACCCCAAGACATCACACACACACACACACAAGAACTAAGGTTAAAAAAAAAGTTCAAAGATTGGAAGGATAAGAACTAATATTAAAAATTTTCAAGTATATAGAATCTCTTTAGAGACTAAGTATTAACAGCCATATGAGATTTAACCATAGTTCACTTTCAAGTGACATAGTCAAGTTGAAGTTGGGTTTTTTCTATGTTCGGCCTACTGATTTTCAAGTAAACCCATTTTCAACGTTATATTGGGCTTGTTAAATTGGTATTGGACCTATTTTTAAAATAAAGAATAACAAACCATTTTGATTAGCCTAAAAACACACAAGTGACTACCTTCTGAAACATACTAGAATATCTACCAATCATAGTTCATGTAATTTCAACAACACTCAAAAGCATAAATATAGTAGGATAAATATCACAAAACAATAAATACGTACCTTATTACCCATCAGGAGACCAACAGCATAGCCAGGATTTGAGTGGCACCTTCCATGATGACGACAAAGTCTAAAAAGAAACCAGAAAATATATATTACAGTGTGCACAAAAAAAAGTTTGACAGCAAAATAGCCAGGTTACAAGGACATAACAGCCTTAATAAATGTGGTTTTCCATAAATAAAAATTCATAAAACCCAACTTCAAAAATCAAGAAATAATGAGAATTATGACATGATAAAAGTCACAATTGCACTAAAAAGTAGCGTAAAAGAGGACATCGACTAATTCATGATTGGTATTTACCTAAATACTTGGGATACCACTAACTAAATGAGAACTTCATTGCAAAAGCGGAGCACTGTCAGGGACCCTGCTATTAGCTACTTATCCAACAAAAAAGAAAAAGAAAAAAAAAAGAGCCTAACCAAACTCAATCCATCCTCCAGGAAAAATAAAAAGACTATGCTACCTAGCCTAGTATTATTCAATAGTAATAGTACTCGACTACTCGTTAATTCGATGCCATATTTTTATCTGCATAGCAAGACTAAGAATCTTAAGCATACAACAATTGAACGATTGACTCAAAAGCAGAACTGAAAATCAAAACTCTCTTTTTAAGAGTATATATACATGCATACCTGGCGTGTGGGACAGACAGAGGACTACAATAAATACTTATATAAAGCAAAAACCTAATTAATTTATTAGTTACAAGTTTTAAACAAGTGTGTGTGTGTCTCTCTCTCTCCCATATCGAGTAAAGTTTATGAGGTGATTTCGAATGAGGGCACAAATTGAACTTTAATGCGATCTTTGACAACCTCTCTCAATACTTTTTTTAATTTTTCTAGCAAAATCGACACAGGCAAATTTTAAAAACCCTAAAAAAATGGGATCCATTCTATTCTATTTTGAAATAAAACTTAAGGAAAGGACAGAAACTTAAATATTAAAATTAAAAATTAAAAATAAATAATAAAGAAAAAACCAAGTACAGCGGCCAAAGTTTCACTAAGAATTCCTGACCAAAAAAAAAAACTTGTCTAATTTTATTGAAGCGGCGGAAAGGAAAAAGATAGGGCAAGAGATACTAACCAGAGAAATAGAGGAGATGAAAAGGTTCTAGAAACTCAGTAGGCCAACGGCGGCGCTCAAGCGTCGCGATCGACGTCAATCGCCAATGGCGGCGCACAAGCGTCGCGATCGACGTCGATCGCCAACAGCGACGCTCAAGCGTCGTGATCGACGCTGATCGCGACGCTTGAGCGTCGCCGTTGGCGATCGACGCCGAGCGTTGGCGATCGGCGTCGATCGCGACTCTTCTCGCACGGCGTCGATCGTCGACCACCGCAGCGATCGATCGACGTCTCGATCTCTTCTCGCTATCGATCGATCTCGCGATCGCTCGGTGTCGGTTTTATTAGCTGCTTGAGTTCATCGACTCTGAGCTCGTAACGCTGTGGTGTTGTTGTGGTTTTTTTTTTTTTTTTTGACCGAAATGGCTTTGGGTTGAAATGTTTTGTGGCTTTGGGTTTCTTTTTGGTGTGCTATTACTATTGAATGGCCCCAGTTAAGGAAAAGAAAAAAAAAAAAAAGTTTGCCAAAAAATAAAGTACGGAGGTCCTTAGGCCGCGTTTTTAGCTCAAAAAAACGTGGCCTAAGAACCCGTCTATGGCCCCATTTTTAAAATGCAGCCACAGTTAAGGAAAAGAAAAAAAAATTTGCCAAAAAATAAAGTACGGAGGTCCTTAAGCCGTGTTTTTAGCTCAAAAAAATGCGGCCTAAGAACCCGTCTATGGCCCCGCTTAAAAAACGCGGCCTAAGAACCCGTCTATAGCCTCGTTTTTAAAATGCGGCCACAGTTAAGGAGAAGAAAAAAAAATTTTGCCAAAAAATAAAATACGGAGGTCCTTAGGCCGCGTTTTTAACTCAAAAAAACGCGGCCTAAGAACCCGTCTATGGCCACGCTTAAAAAACGCGGCCTAAGAACCCGTCTATGGCCTCGTTTTTAAAATGAGGCCACAGTTAAGGAAAAGAAAAAAAAAGTTTGCCAAAATATAAAGTACGGAGGTCCTTAGGCCGCGTTTTTAGCTCAAATAAACGCGGCCTAAGAACCCATCTATGGCCCCACTTAAAAAACGCGGCCTAAGAACCTGTCTATGGCCCCGTTTTTATGAAACGCGACTTCAGTCTATCATGGGCCGTGTTTTTTATAGCCACGGCTTAAAAAACGCGGCCCAAGGCCCCCGCGTTTTGTAGTGACAACATAAATCTAGATTTTTTTTTCTTCTAATTAATCTAAAATTGTCGCATCTAATTCTAAAAAATAATATAATAATAATAAACCCAAAAATAAAAAAAACTTTTGTTACATAACTTCTACAGACTCATAGAAATAGCTCTCATTTCATCTAATAAGAAAGCGAAAAATACACATGAAAAAACACCAGAGAATAAAACCTACATAACATTCTAAAATCATAGTTTCCTTGGCATAACAATTCTCTACAAATCGGATCTCACTACATCAAAAGGAACGTCGTCGTTTTCTATTAAATATATATATATATATATATATATATATATTTTTTAAAAAGGTCATATTAGAAATTTTACCGTAGACATTGTTGCTGGGATTCATGAGGACCTGGTCTTTGGCAACGTCACCGACCAAACGCTCCTCATCAGTGAAAGCGACATAAGACGGCGTCATCCTGCTCCCTTGGTCGTTGGCTATAATCTTCACACGGTCATTTTCCCACACAGCCATGCACGAGTAGGTCGTGCAAAGATCGATTCCAATAGCAGGCCAACTTCTTCACCGCCCATTGTTGCGAGCAAAAAAAAATCAATTTCTTCGAAAATAGAGAGAGAAGTTTCAGCCTGAAAGAAAGAGATGCTAGGATTGTTGCGAGCAAAAAATATAAAAGGCTTCGAAAATAGAGAGAGAAGTTTGAGCTTGAAAAGAAAGAGATGCTAGGATTGTTGCGAGCAAAGTAAAAAGTATTTCCGAAAATAGAGAGAGAGTTCAGCTTGAAAGAAAGAGACGAGGGAGAGAATCAAAGGTGTTGTAATACAAAGCCAAGGAAGTGAATAAAGAAGTGCCCGAGATAAAGGTATTTATGGTGAAGGTCGGCTAGGTGAACACAGCTAGCTAGCAATATACAGTCCCTGAATCATATTGTGATGCCCTTCTACAAAGAACAAAATAGAGAGAGAGAGAGAGGGGGTGTCGGCCGCGGTGCATAAGGCATATTCGAATTTTATTATTGAACTATAGATTGCATGGTTTCAATAATAGATGCGCATCAGCTCATGCAAATTTATCGTTTATTTTATACAAAAAGAGCTATTTTTTTTTTTTACATACCTATTTTTACAAAACACCAATATCAGTCTATTTATTCTACATATCTATTCAATAAAATATTTATTCTTTTACAATTTTTTATTATTTTCTCACTCACTAACCCTCTCTCTCACAAACCCAATACTACCAAAAAATACTAAAATATTAAATGCAAAAGCTACAGTAACTGTGCATATATGCACGGATATTATAGCACTTGTGCATTTATGTACAATCTTACACCCATTGATGTAGGTGTTTTTTTGCTCAAAATGTGTAAAATGTACTACTTTTTGTATTTTGCAAGATTTTGCATGAGCTGATGGGGTTGCTCTTAAAGAACTCAAAAATGGAATAATACTAGTTCTTTAGTCCGACTAGTGATCAAACCAGTAACATCATAAATAATTTTTTTTTTTTTTTTTTAGAATACTAAGTATTTAACACACACGGGAAGAGAATAAAAAGTCTTAAAGAAACTGACAGAAATGTATATCCAAACTCTTGGATACACAACACAGACTTTAAACCTCTTTAACTCATTATCAGTTTTGGATATACACCACTGCCAGTTTCTTTAAGACCTTCTTCCCTCTCTCTGTATGTGTATGTTAAATACGTAGTATTATAAAAAAAAAAAAAAAAAGGTTAATCTCACATTAGAAAAAATTAATAATTTTAAAGTTATACAAATATATAATAAGTTTATAATTAATAATATATCTAGTTATAATACGTAATAATTTAAATGGGTTTTCTCCTCTTAAATTTTTTTTTTTTTTAAAAAAGTTACTAAATATATTAACATTATAATATCATCCTTAAATCAAAAAAATTAGTGGCATAGCCTTCTTAAGTGGATTATAAGGCCATCACTATAAAAGCTTGTATAGAAGGTTTTTTTTATTTTTTTATTTTTTTTTATTTTTTATGACACAAATTTTAATGTTTGATCATAAAAACAAGACAAAAAAGTGCAGTTGTGGATATAACAAATTATATTGATGAAATAATTAATATAAGAAAATAGAAGTTGGTTTTTTATGAATTCATTTTAAAGAAAAGTTTAGTAGATTTTAAGTTATTTTATTTTATTAACTAAAAATAATCCTCTTAAAGATAAGTCGTGCAATACTTGTGCTACTTTACCAAAGTTTCAAAAGGGCCAAAACAATTCACTACACTTGAGATAACAATTTTTCCCCACACCGCCTTGACTTGTCCCTACTCATTTTCACTACTCATTTTCACTTCGCGGGTTTTTCACACACCACATAAATGGTGGGTCGGGAATGAGGTGAGATTTTAGCCCTTGCTATGGGGTGGGAAAGAGATGAGTTTAGATGCTTTAGCCCCGCCCCGCCCCATGTTGATAAAGACATTAATTGTAAATTTTTCATATCCTAAATCCCTACTATTTAAACAAATCAATATTGACTTATTTAAATGCATGGATATTAAGATTCTTGTTTTTATTATGATGTTGTCTTGTTAAACACATGGACAATATTGTTCAGTTATTGTTAAACCTAGAGACATAATCCTATCTCCCTCACTCTTAGTATAAATACCCCCCCCCCCTACCCTTCCTCTCACTGTCAATTAAAAAAAAAAAAATCCCTTTTTTTACTGTAACCCTTGAGACATAACCCTATCTCCCTTTTTCAAATACCCCCCTCTTGAGATACAATCTCTGCCTATAGTACTATTTTTGTTTGCTTATGACCAATAAGAAAGAAAGAAGCATCTTCTCGCTCAAAAATAAATGAAAAATAAAGAGTTATATGAGGAATTGTTAATAATCCATTTTAAGAAAGTTTGATATTACTTTCATAGTAAATATAAAAATCGTCAAAAAAATTAATTGCTTCATCATTTCCTTATAAAATATTTCTAAAAATAATTCACAAATCAATAACCTTAGAACATCTATTACATTTTCTTATAAATAAAAAGAGGTAAACCTGCTAACAATATGAAATAATTATAAATATAGTAATTAATACTAAGAATGTGACTCTTTTTCTTCCAATAAAAAAGAAGTCAATTTCTTTATTATTTTTCTATAAAATATTAAAAAAAAAGTTCAAAAACCAATGAGCTTAGGGCAACCATTACCTATTCTTACAAATAAAAAGAGACAAACCCCCCAAGAATGTGAAATAATTATAAATACAATAATTAATACTAAGAATATGACTCTTTTTCTTCCAATAAGAATTAAGAAAGGAGTCAATGCTCATTCACCGGATCTTACCAACTCGTGATAAGAGTTTTTTTTTTTTCAGGACTGGGTTTGGAGCTTCTGATACATGTCACCCAAAAATGCATGTATCGGTGTTTTGGTAATTTTACAGGACTGAGTTTGGAGATTCTGACACATGTCGCCCAAAAATGCATGTATCGGTGTTTTGGTAATTTTGTATTCCGTTAAAGATAACGCGTCATTTGACTGCTTTTATGAAAACAATGAAATCTTGTCGAAAACATGGTATGGAGCCAAGACTCCAAGTTAAGGATGAGTGAAGTCTAAAAAAAAAAAGAAAAAGATTTATGAGACTCCAATTTTTTTCTTTTTTGATTGAATATTATGAAACTCTAATTAGTATTAATAAACAATGTGATACCTTTATTTTAGTGTGTATTTGTTGTACCAAACCAATTTAGTTCAAAAGACGTGGCAGTTGGGGGGGGCCATCCATCTTGATCCTTCAGGGGCATGTTTCCCATTGAGTAAGGCAGTAGCTTCTTTATGTTTAGAGATCAGTCTCTTTACGTGGTACCAAACCTAGTTGGGCTAGTGGAGCTTGTCCTCAAAACATTTTTGGTTCCTGTTATACCAGATGGACCAGGCAACTACAACAAAGAGCTCCAAATTTCGGGTGACTCCATCATTGAGGATTCTTATCGCGGCTTTAGAGAAATCTATACAATTATCATCCAAATTCACTGGGCAGTCCTCCCATTTATTCCAGACTTGCCTAGCTGAGTTACATAGCAGTAGAGAATGTGCAATAGATTCAACCTCCTGTTCACACATTGGACACAACACATCTATATTTACTCCTCTTCGATGTCAGTTCATCCTAGTTGGCAAAGCATTCATGCAAGCATGCCAAGCCAAGATCCTGATTTTTGCCGGGATCTTCAGGTGCCACATTCCTTTCCACAATGGTGCTCTTGCATCTCCTCTAGAGCACTCCCCTTCCTCATTGGTCTCAACCACTTTGAGAGTGATAGTCCCGAACATATCTTCGTCTATAGAGAAAAAAGTGGACGAGAGTAACTCCAAGGTTCGTCCAACTAGTACTGACAGCCAGGCGAGGACGAGTTCATCCATCCTCAATTATTGATGAAGCGTTACAAAACAATGATGAACCTCCGTACCGTTGGAGACATATCTCACCATTAACACCCTGCAGAGGCGTTACTAATACAGGAATGAAGCCACAATTAAGGCAACACCAAACGGCTAGGAAGAAGCACCTATATATACCAACCAATAAGGCCTGACCAAAGGTACACAAGAAAACTCTAGTTTACACACTAATATTCTAATATTTCTCATTCTAGCTAGTCTAACTTTAGCATCGGAGGCTTTGTGGCAGGCACCACACTGGTAAACCACATTTCTTCCTTTCACCATTCATTTTCTCAGGATCAAGTTGCCTATGGACGACTCCACTCTGGACGATCATCTTGACTAACAATTCGAGCATCATCAGAGAGAGCAATGTAATAAGCGCTCTTGACAATAAAATCTCTCCTTTTATTGCCAACCCAAATGATCTTATCTTCAGGAAAATGTAACTCAAAGGCATGTTAATGATAATATTAGCTTCAAAAGGTAGAAACAAAGACCTTACCAAGTCAGCATTCCAACTTCTTGTTTCAGTATCTATTAAGGCCAAAACCATCGGAAAATCATCAAAAGGATGAGCTGGGGAGATTACTTTGTAAGTGGAGGGAGTAGGTAACCATTTATCCTCCCAAATGTGAATTCGTCTTCCATTACCAACCCTCCACCGAGTCCTTCTTCTTATGACATCCAAACCGTTAAAGATGCTTCGCCAAGCATAAGACAGATTACTGCCTAGTTTTGAATTTAAGACATCACCATGAGGGTAATACTTGGCTTTATAGATGCGTACAACCAGAGAGTGTGGATTGGATAGCAATCTCCAACCTTGCTTAGCAAGCATGGCCAAGTTGAAAGCTTGGAGATTTCAGAACCCCATGCCTCCATTTAATTTTGATTTGCACATGCTTTTCCAACTAACCCAAGCTATTCTATTTTCCTGCCGCCTCTAACCCCACCAAAACTTCCTCATCATTCCTTCAATCTCCTCACATAGCCCTTTGGGAAGCTGAAAACAACTCATGGTATAAGTTGGGATGGCTTGGGCTACCGCCTTTATAAGGACCTCTCTTCCTCTAATGGATAAGAGTTTCTCTTTCCACCCTGTTAGTTTTTTTGCTACCCTTTCTTTTACTTCTGCAAAAACATCTTTTTTTGACTTCCCAATGATTGAGGGGAGGCCAAGGTATTTTCCATGTTTCATATCTTGCATTGGTCCCAATATCTCCAATACTTCACCCTTAATGTCATTCGAGGTGTTTTGGCTGAAAAACATAGAGGACTTGTCCACATTTATTTTCTGTTTGGAGGTTGCCTCATAAAGTTCAAGAATCTCCAAAAGCTTTTGGCCCTCTTATCTACTTGCTTTGCAAAAAATAAGGCTGTCATCTGCAAAAATAGATGCGTAACCATAGGGCATCCTCTACATATTGACACACCATTGAGCATTTTATTCCTAGCCGCCTCATTAATCAATGCTGAGAATCGATCTACACATAACAGAAAGAGATAAGGTGACAGGGGGTCACCTTGCCACAGCCCCCTAGTTGGAATAATGCTGCCATAAGCCACTCCATTAATTAAAACAGAATAAGTCATAGTTGTAATGCAATGCATGATAAGGTTGATCCATCTTTCATGAAAACCCATGTGCTCCATAATTTTTTCAATGAAACCCCATTCGACCCTATCATAGGCCTTTCTCATGTCAAGCTTTACCGCCATGTTGTAATCCTTCCCCTCCCTTTTATGATCAAGATAGTGCATTAGCTCAAAAGCGACCAACACATTATCGGATATAAGGCTCTTAGAGAGAAAAGCACTTTGATTTTCTGATATAATTTAGGGAAGGATAGTTTTAAGACGATTGGCTAAGACTTTTGAGATTAGCTTATAAATTAAATTGCACAAACTGATAGGTCTAAATTCAGTCATCTTACTGGGATTTTCTTGTTTTAGGGACAAGAGTTATATTGGTTCTATTAATTTCAGCCATGGACAAGTTTGAATTTAAAACATTTAGAGCCATACAGAGTCTCGCGGCTGGATCTCGCGGGTGACTCACGGCTGCAAGCTGCCAGAAGCAGCACACGTGCCAAGCATGCCAGAAGTTGAAGCGTCATGCTAGCTGGAGCACTACAGGACAAAATAGGACAACTGGCCGTTCTGTTATCGCATAGCTGGATCTCGCGACTCAATCAAGCCGCGAGGCCAAGCCGCGAGTCACCCCTGTTTTGAAAAACTTGACGTTTCACATTCTCTTCTCACTCCAGTATAAATACCCCTTATACCCACAAAAGAAAGAGAGCTTCTAGAGAGAATTTTGAGAGAGAAACCCTAGAGTAAAACAAGATTGATTCATCTACAATCTTTACATAAGAGTCTCTTCAAATTCCTCAACTCTCTTCCTCTCCATTGTTAAACCCTTGAGAGGCATTTTACCAAAACCTTTTTCTCACCATATCCATTATTGTGAGAGGGCTGTTTGGTGTTCTGGGAAGCAGTTAGGAAGTGAAAGTTAAAATATGTGTATAAAACACCCTTGAACATTTAGACCCCAATAACAAAGATATCAATTCAAGCTTAATGTCAAACAATAAATGTGCGAAACTTGAACATAAGCTAATAACTGAATTGATAAACAATCTAAACCATAAATAATCACAATCACATCAGTAATTAAATGGTGAAGATAAAGGGAAGAGAGATGCAAATACAAGGACAACACTCGATGTGTTATCGAAGAGGAAATCGAAGCCCTCGGCGTAAAACCTCTCCGCCACCCTCCAAGCAGTCAATAATCCACTAGAAAATGTAGTTGGGATACATGAACAGCAATAGACCCTCCAAGCCTAATCTACCCGATGTACCTAAGCCCTCCAAGCTTCTTGCTCCAACGAGGTTGCGCTGAACTTTTTTCTTTTCTAGCTTATCGGATTCCGCTATAATCCATAGCATCTGCCATCCTTAGCATCTTCCAATACTTCCCAAAGTTCCAAAAACACTTAACACTCTAAATGGGTGTGGGTAGTGTTTGGATAGAAATCTCCTCTCAATAGGTATGACAATGAGAGAGGGAATGAGAAGAGACTACAAAAATTTCTCTCTAAGAATGAGTAACTCTCTTTAATTGGGTGGGTGTTTTGAAGAAACCTCTCTTAGGGTTTTTCTTTCTGAATAGCCACACATATTTTGTGGGAATGAGGGGTATTTATACTGGTGTGAGAATGGAATGCGAAGAGTCAGTTTTTCCAAAACAGGGTTGGCTGATGACTTGACCTCGCGACTTGACTGAGTCGCGAGTTCAAGTCGCGAGCTAACTGAATGGCCAATCTGGATTTTTGTCCTGTAGTGCTCCAGTTGGCATGACTGTTCAACTCCCATGCATGCTCTGTGCGTGTGCAACTTTTGCCAGCTTGCAAGTCGCAAGCCTCCCGCAAGGTCCAGCCACGAGTCCTTGCTTCACTACACAGTCTTGAGCATTTCTTCACACTCTCTCACACACTACCCTTACATGATTCCCACCTAAATACAGGGTTTCTAAGTGCTGTATTACAAGCAAATTTGTCGTGGAATAAAGCCAACACATGGTTGATTAAATTCAACCTTACAGGAAGGAACCAATTTACATTGGTTGATGCTATGGTCAAGTAGCGGAATCTGAGAAGCTAGAAAAGAAATAGGTTCGGCGCAACCTCGTTGGAGCAAGAAGTTTGGAGGGCTTAGGTGCACTGAGTAGATTAGGCTTGGAGGGTCTATTGTTGTCCATGTATCCCAACTATATTTTCTAGTAGATTACTTACCACTTTGAGGGCGGCAGAGAGGTTTTATGCTGAGGGCTTCGGTTTCATCTTCGATAACACATCGCGTGTTGTCCTTGTGTTTACATCTTCCTTCCTTTTTATCTTTGCCTTTTATTATCTACTGTGGGTTGTGATTTTAAATTGGCTTAAATTGTTTACCAATTCTGTTTTATAGTTTTTGTTCATTTTTCGCATACTAGTTGTTTGACATAAAGCTTGAATTGGTTAATTTGTAAATTGGGGGTCTAAATGTTCAAGAGTGTTTTTACACTATTTGAACTTTCAATTGTTTTTTTCACATTCCGAAGTTCTCTCAAATTTTCTCAGCAGCCATATAACTATAAAAGAAATCAAACTCTTCAATCTTAGTCTTAAACACCCATTTGGCTCAACTTTCAATAAGTCTCTCATCTTTACAAGAACCTCAACAACATAAATCACAAAACCCAGAATTTCTTTCTCCTTCCCAATCAAAAACAAATCAAAAGTTTCAACCTTTACACAGCAATATAAAGCTCAAACAGCACAAACTACAATGCCTAATATTTTTTCCCTTTTATTTTCTTGGAAACCAAACAAAGAGAGAAAATTTAATAATGGGTATGTGTTAAACCTAAAAAAAAAAAAAAAAAAAAAAAAAAAAGCTTACTAACATACAAGGACGATTTGGAGAAGAATTTAGAGAAGCCAGGTGTTTGATATGGCTGTGGTGAGATTGAGATTGTGAACCCATAACCAAATTCTCTAAAACCCAAAACCTCTATCTTTCTTTTCTCTCTATTTTGAAACCATAACCAAATCCAGCAATAACCACTGGCCTCCATGATTTCGGCAAAAAATAAAAATAAAGCAAACCCAAATGCAAAAACCAACAAAACCCACAAATGGTGACACAAAACCACCAAATGGAGAGCCATAAACCATTAATGGCAAGAAAATTTGTAACCACTTATCGAGTACCAGAACCACCGTGATGAGATGAAACCACTGGGTTGAGACAGGCTGAAAAAGAGATATAAAAACCATGAAGAACACGTTGATCTCACCATAGGTCTCTCTCTCGAAAAGTTTCTAAGTTTTAGGTGTTTTGATTCGCGTTATGTTGTGTTTTGGGGTTAAGAGGTGTTTTTGTAATGGCTGGGCTTGAGGTGGGTTACGAAGATTGACGAAAAGATATCACAGGTGGGTTAAGTGATACTTTTCAAACCACATGTAGGCAAAGTGATTTTCGCCCTAACCACAGGTGGGTTATGTGTAATTACCCCTTTAAAATATCTTATTAGTGCATTAAATGGAATTTAATATATATTGTTGTTCTAAAATGTTTTGAAGCTTTTTTGGAAACGAAGTTAGCTTCACCTTCAGTAGCAGTACCTTCACCATCAAGCACTGTTAATAATCTTGACTAATCTGCCTACATACATCGGTGAGTTTTGCTTTACTTTAATTGAACTAGGTGTGTGTCTTAAGTTATATGGCCTCAATTGTATAGTCCTCACACTTGCCTATGTTTTGTATAGTCATCTTGTGTTGAGATTTAACTTGTTTCCCACTTTTAGTTCCTGCCCCTTCTCTATATTATCACGTTAAATAATTTCTATAGATTTATGAGGTATATATTGTTTAAATAAGCAAACATTTATAAGGCCATAGATATGCCATCTAGCTTTCTTGTTATTTTAGTTCTTTGTCTCTGTCCTGCTTGTTCATGAGAACTTAGCTTTTTCTTTGTTTGGTGTTGCAGTTTTGATTTTAATCTTGAAGGTAAAAGAGGTTGGGTGATTGGGTACTAAGCAGAAGGTCATGACGTGCTGATTATTGTTTTTTGGAGAAGGGAAAATGGTGATTCTTGCCTGATTTGTTGGACTATTATAATGATTTGGGTTTTATTTGCCTGATTATTATAATGATTTGCAAAAACTTATATGCTTTGTAATGATTTGGGTTTTTTTGCTTGTGGATGGAGCCATAACTTATATACTTTATAATGATTTGGGTTTTTATTTTGCTTCTTCAGACCTATGAAAAGGTCTTTAATCCTCCTCAAGACCTTCATTTTGATATTTAACAGATAGAATCCAGGTTGATGTATTTAGGTTGTTTTATTATTAGAGTCCAGGTTATTATTATTGATTTTTTTGACAATATTGGATGATTTGGGTTGATGAATTCAGGTTGTTTTATTATTGATTTTTTTGACAATATTGGATGATTTGGGTTTTATTTGAAGATGTGAATGATGGTCCTGTTATGGAATTGTGCTTGGTTCTTTTCATCCTCATTTTTTCTGACTCATTGGACCAATATGGTCACATCAAAGGAAAGTTTTTTAACAATCTGATTAGTTATGAGTCACTTATCCAGCAAAGATCAGCTCAATTTTTCAAGGACCCCATTGGTAAATTTGTGTTTTTTTGTATGATAATGGCTGATCAGATGGTTAAAAATCGAATCTCTCCTATTGGGATATTGTAAATGGTCTTTGTATTATTTTATCTGTGGAGGCTGTGAAGATCTATAATAACTTTCTATTTATGTATGTCTTTGTTTCTTGGTGTAACTGTGATAGGCAAAGAAATTGAGATGTGGTACTGATCTATAATAACTTTCACCATTATCGTTAAATAAATAAAATAAAAAAAAGGTCCAACCCGAGACCCTAAAAATTGGGTCAGGTCAGGTTTCAAGAAGCCAAACTCAATTTCTATCGGGTCGAGTTTCGGGTCACAGCCAACCCGACACAATATCAGTCCTATTGGTTAGTGGTGGAGAAGTAGGATTTTTAAGTAACTCACTAGCTTTGATGTGCAAGTGGAGGTTATATGTACAAGGAATTTGATTATCTCTCAACCCATCAAAAGAGACATTTAGCTCCCATCACACACTAAATAATGAAAGAGAAAAGAGGATCAAGAGAGAGAAACTAATCCTATAAGTGTTTTTAATTATCTTAAGAAAATTTTAGCAATGGATTAAGGTAAGTTTTATAGTTATTTTTGTGTAAATGTAAAATCATGATAATTCACGATCCTAGAATTTTATATGATAATTGTTTATAATCTAACAACATAAAGAAAAATATTTACTAAATTTTTGTGGAAGTGGGAGCTGCAAGCTCTTTTGTGGGGCAAAGCAGAGATAGAGAGGGGCAAGCAGTATATTTGTGAAATTAATATACTTGAGCATCAAATAAAATATCTGTTTTCAAAGAGAAACACAATACTACAATATTCTTTAAACCCAAAGGGAATTGTAGCAAGTGCAACACTTGCTTTTATCTACAGGGTTGTTGTATTTGATACAGAGGGATTTTTATTTTTATTTTTTTTTTAACTATAGCATTATGTGGCAAAAATGGTAAAATACCCCTTTCACCCAAAAGTTCCAGCAAAATGCCACTATTTTGAAATTATTTAGGAAAATGCCCCTGTTTTGAAACTCGATTTGGCGAAAATCAAGTTACTTGAAAAAACACTACATGGAACTTGAGTTCAGTGTAGTTTTTTTTTTTATTGCCTATAACTCAATTTTCTAAAAATTGAGTTAATCATTGAAATTCAATTTTTAGAAAATCGAGTTAAAAATAGGGGCATTTTGCTAAATAATTTCAGAACAAGGGCATTTTGCTGCATGTTTTGCGTGAAAGGGGTATATCCCCATTTTGGCCAATATTATGTTAGAGAGAAACCATTCAAACTCATCTTATACGTTTTTATTGGATATAAAATTTTTACAGTTAGAAACCTTGTCCTATGCAAAATGCATGTAACAAACTAGATGCATTAGCAAATGGCAATGCTCTTATAGAATAATTTTGTTTTATGTGATAGACTGAGAGATAAAGAAAAAATTTTGGGTGTATATATATGATAGTAGTTTACAGTTAATTACAATATGTTACATAAAACAATTATGTGGTACATAAGACAATTATGGCACAATATTTAGTACTAGAAAATTATTCCATTTTATAAGAAAAACAATGAAACGATAGTCATCAATGGGAGTGCCACGTGTTGAAAGAATGGGTTGAGGTGCCTTGACTTTGGGGGAGTTTCGCGTGTAGTAATTAGAGGTTGTTGCTAACATGGCAGGGGCCATGCCGCCATGGTCGGCTATGGTTGTTTATTTTATGTTAATGATGAAAATCTAAGGAAGCTCATAATGGTGAATTTCTTTATTTATTTATTTTTGGTATCCAATAGAGTCACACCCATGTGTAGAAGACAATCGGGATCTTGGGAATTTGCATGTTTGTTTAGAGCATCCACATCAGTGGATGCAAAGTCTTACATAATAGAAAAATTTACCCATTTTGTACATTTTGACACAAAAAAAAAACACTCACAAAAGTGGGTGTAAAATTGTGCATTACATATATGCACGGTTATTGTGGCTTGGTATAATAATAGTTTATAATTTTTTTTCTCTCTCACTGGTCAGACTCCCTCTCTTTCCCAAAGCCACAACAACCCATCAGTAGAAGAAAAATGAAGAAGATCGAAGGAGAAAAAAGAAAGGGAGAACCACCCCACCACCAACCCAGCACCACCTAGCCACCATTGCAACCAAGGGCAGAGCCACTTGGCGGCCCCCCCAAAATTTTTCAAATTTCCTTTAGAGTATATATAGAATTGATTTTGGGCCCTCCAAAAATTGATATCCGGCCCCCCCAAAATTATTTCAACAATTCTTCTTGAGTTCTAGTCCAACACAACTTCAAATAAAATAAAAACCTTGGCCCACAGCCAGCCACACCAGCCAGCCCCAAATCCTTAATAAAGCAAAAATTTTCTCCTCTAAACTAAGCACACTTCCAGCCCAGCCTAACCCCAAATCTAGAATACCTAATCAAACAAAACAAAGGCATCTTCCATCCTCACCGTTTGAAAAAAAGAGAGAACAATTTGACTGTCATGACTACACCCGCTCGCCGTGACGCTGCAGCCTCCACTGCCTGTTGACTTGTTCATCACCTCAACCTCAAGCCCTCACCTCAATTCCTCAAGGTATCTCATTCAATCATTCTCATCTCACTTCTCTCTCTTTTTCTCAACAACTAAACTAAATATTGAAGTCTGATTAGCAGAATAGAAATATCAAATATTTGTAAGTGAATGTGTGATATCCCTTTGCCAGCACAACTATTTATGCATATTTGACTTTGTTTTTTTTTTTTTTTTTTTTTTGTGTTTATTGTTATTGTATTCTTTATTCTTGACCCACTAACTCCATTGACTCTATGACTTTACCTTTTGGCTTTTGTGTTGTTTGTCTCTTGAGTGGGGGCAGGGCAGGGCTTGCATTTTGTAGTTGGGTAGTAAAGTAAGTAAATTATAAATTAAAAAAATAATAATAATCTATGGAAGGCAATTGGGATGAGGGCCATGAGTCTGTGTATTTTGTTTTCAACCATTACATTATGCAAGGTAGCAGGGCGTTGTTAATTTATTTGGTTTATGTTGTTTGTTTATACTTTTGATTGATTTGTTTATTTAATTTTTTTATCCTAAAAGGCCATTACATAATTAAATGTGTATTTATATTATAATTCATGTAAGAATGAATTTTATATGATAATTTATTATAAGTTAGTTTATCATTTTTTAAATTGATTTTTTTTTTTTTTGGATTGAAATTAGGTGCCAAATAATGAGCAAATGACAAACAATTGATGCATTCTTTAAGAAAAAAGATATTAGTCGCCAATAATATGATAGTTTATATAGAGAAGGAAATTGCAGGGAATTTCACTGTAGAGATGATAATGGATGAACTTTATTCCATGAAAAATTGTCGCCAAGCATGATTTGAGGTGAATATTCTTTTTTGTATGTCTACATTGAACTAGCTAGATAGTTTTTCATGTTCATAACGTACAAAAATATGATGATATATGAAAGTTGATAATTTTGTATTTAATAGACTTATGAATTATATTTAGTATATCTCAACTACAACCCGGCCCTCCCAAGTAATTATTCCTGGCTACACCCCTGATTGCAACCCATCACCACCCCTCCAACCCATTTCAACAATTGATAATCCACCACAAAATCAACCCAAAAGCAATAGAAAATCAAACCAAAACATCAGAAAACCCAACTCAAAATCAAGAAAAACTAAAATCCACCAAAATCCATCGAAAAGCCCAACTCGAAAACAAACCAAACCAGTTGGATTTGCCATTGCTGCTGCCAGATCTGCCGCTGTTGTTGCCGCCGAATCTTCTGTTGCTACTGCTGCCACCGTTTGTGAGTGTTGGGTTTGAGATATGAGAGAGGAAGAGAGTTAAGGGAGGTCTGGTGTGGATGTTAGATAAACTGAGAAACGGCGGTGTTGATATACTAAGAAAGAGATGTACATTTTGAGGAAAATTAAATTGCTACCTTAAATATTTGCAGTTTTTTCTCTCGTGGGCTCTCGTGCGCGAAACCTACGTAGATGAAACCTTACTGCCTATCTTCATATAGGCCTCTCTTTTCCCCACGACGGTGAAAACCCAGGATTTCTATGTCCATCCCCTCTTACCTCCCTTCCCTCTCCCCCTCTCCAGCCTTACTTTGCCTTCGAAGCCATGGAAGAACTCACAGGTAAATGGGCTCGTCTCTCACTCAACACAAGAGAGTGTCAAACGATCCCTTTGGCTCCTGGTGTGGAAAATAACAGCAAAATCTTAGTGGCCAAACTGTTCACTAAGCGACGGGTCAGCATGGAAGCATTGTCACGCACCTTGAAGAGCATGTGGCGGTCTATAAAGGATTTTGAGGTTCGCGATCTCACTTCCAACACGGTACTCATTCTTTTCTCCGACGAAGCCGATGCGGTGAAAATCATCTCTCAAGGACCATGGTCCTTTGATAAATATTTGATTGGGCTCTATAAACCAAGTGTGTCGGAATCCGTTGACGATGCCAGGTTTGACACCGCCACCTTTTGGCTTCAAATCCACAATCTTCCACTCAGTCGCATGAACAGAGCTAATGCAGAAGCCATTGGATCCTCGCTTGGTCGGGTTGAACAGGTAGACACCTCACCAAATGGGGAGTGTCGGGGCCGCTGCATTCGGATCCGAGTCACGATTGATATTACACAACCACTCTACCGTGGCCGCTTCGTGGACTTGGGGGATTCCGAACCGCTCTGGGTCTCGTTCCAATACGAGCGCATGCCGGTGTTTTGCTACTGGTGTGGGCTCATGAACCACGATGAGAAAGACTGTAAACTGTGGACGGACATCGACGAAACATTGTCCAAGGACACCCAGCAATATGGACCATGGCTGAAGGCTGCCATGATAAACCCCCAGCAACCTCAGGTTGTGCACACCAAGACCACACCCTCCACGGCTCCGCCGTCCACCCACCGCCCAACACCATCCCCTACCTTGCGACCCTCACCACTGATGGATAGTGCCCAAAACCTACCGAAAAATCCTCCATCATCCTCACCGATGGACAGTGCCCAAAACCCGCCGAAAAATCCTCCATCCTCCTCACCAATAGAAAATCTCGTGATCTCAGCCCCACACCCTGAAAACGTGCCGACAAATAAGGACATCCTATCTGACCCAAATCTCTTCCGTACACACCTTACAGAAATTGACCAAGCATTAAATTCCTTCCAAAATTTAAACAAACAAACACCACCCACCCAGCTAGCAAACACCTCTGTCACAAATATTCCAAAATCTCCATCAACTTGTCCTCCAAAGTCAACTACCACTGAAAAGGAAACCAATATTGCATTAATGACCCACCAGCCTGACACTTTATCCACCATAACTGACCATGTTACCTCTTCGGTACACAAAAATTTCAGCAACTCCACAAGATCCACTTCCCTTGACCCGGTGGGCCCACAAACTGGTTCTTGGCGCAGACTTGGGCCGCCTCGGCAGATAATGGACACTAATGGGCCCAATATAGATATTTTGGGCTCAAAACGTAAAAACTCAGATGAAGTGATCATGAGGGACACTCTTGACGATAAGAAGCAAAAGATACTCGATGATGAAGCACGTACCTTGGGCAAGCTCAAGGCAGACAACTTAGGATCGGCGGTGGCTGCTTGGCAGCACCATCGGACACAATGAGTATCCTAAGCTAGAACTGTCGGGGGCTTGGGAACCTCTGTACAGTAAACGCTCTCCAGAGAAGAGAGCATTGAATAAACAAGCTCCCATTTGTGTCTTCTTAATGGAGACCAAACTCACTACTGAGCAGCTGAACAACATGAAGCAAAACTGGAAATATAACCAAGGCTTGGTGGTTTCTAATGACGGTTCCAGTGGTGGCTTAGCGCTATTATGGAAACCGGGCACTCAGGTACATGTCAAAAATTTTTCCCGTTGGTATATTGACGCCCATATAGTTTGTGATTCAACAGGTGCAAAGTGGAGATTGACCAGATTCTATGGTTACCCCGATACAAGCAAACGGGAAGAGACGTGGGCATTACTAGAATCCCTTGGGCGTTCAAATACTCTACCGTGGCTATGTGTAGGAGACTACAATGAGATACTCAGCCAAGCGGAAAAGGCAGAGGACGCCTACGACCAGCCAGGCAGATGGACCATTTTCGCATGGCAATCTCACACTGTGGCTTCCTGGATCTAGGTTATCGTGGCTCTCCATTTACATGGTCACGAAACCACCCCACTGAAGGTCGCATTCGCATACGCCTAGACAGGGCGCTTGCTACTGCTGCATGGAAATCAAAGTTTCCCGGAGCATTGGTCCAACATCTCTCCATGTCCACCTCGGACCATTCCATGATTGTTGTTAGTATGCCATCTACTAAGCCCCGCTACAAACGCCCCAGGCCACCTTTCCGCTTTGAAGCAATGTGGCTTCGTGACCCACGTTGTGCTGAAATAGTTGAAGATGCTTGGATGGAAGGACTTTACCAACCAAATGGGGCCCAGATTAGAAACTGCCTTGACAGTTGCCGAACACGTTTATCTGCATGGAATAAAACTGAATTTGGGCATGTTGGAAGGTAGATTTCTAGGTTGGAAAAAGAACTACAAATGCTAGAGCAACATCACCGACCAAATCATAAGCACATTGAGGAGGTCCGCAAAGCTCTGAACTGTTGGCTTGATGCTGAAAATACAATGTGGCACCAGAGGTCCAGGCACCTATGGATCACTGATGGCGACTGAAACACTTCTTTTTTCCATCAAAAAGCATCGAACCGCAAGGACAGAAACCTCATTAGAGGTATCACAGATCAAAATGGGGTATGGCAAGAAGATGATCAAGCCGTGGAAAGTATTGTTCTGGACTATTTCAACTCCATTTTTCGTTCCAATGGCCCTACTGACACAGCACCCATAACAGCAGCAATACGTCCTGTGGTCACTAACCAAATGAATGAGTACCTTTGTCAGACTTTCCAAGCGGATGAAGTTCACAAGGCATTGAAGCAGATGCACCCCAAAAAATCTCCAGGTCCTGATGGTATGCCTCCACTTTTCTACCAACACTTCTGGTCTCTAACAGGTGAGTGTGTTACAAAAGCTGTCCTTGATTTTTTAAATTTGGGAGTCATACCCCCTAAATTTAATGACACTCATATTATTCTCATCCCGAAGGTGAAAAATCCTACAAAGATAACACAATACAGGCCCATAAGCTTAAGCAATGTTATCTCTAGACTAGCCTCCAAAGTTATTGCAAATAGACTCAAACGCTTCCTACCGGATATCATCAGTGAAAACCAAAGTGCTTTTATGTCCACTCGCCTTATTACTGATAATGTATTGGTAGCTTTTGAAACTATACACCATCTAAATCAAAAAAGAAGCGGACGGGTTGGGGAGATGGCTTTAAAACTTGATATGAGTAAGGCATTTGATAGAGTGGAATGGGGCTGCCTTCATGATATAATGTTGAAAATGGGCTTTAGCACTAAATGGGTGAACCTCATAATGCTTTGTGTTACCTCTGTTACTTATTCCATCAGGATCAATGGTAAGCCTCATGGCCACATTACCCCCACGAGAGGCTTGCGGCAAGGAGACCCTATTTCCCCATTCCTTTTCTTGTTTTGTGCAAAAGGATTATCAGCTCTCCTCACTCAAGCCACTATGAATGGAGCTATCCAGGGTGTTGCTGCATGCCCACGAGGCCCACGGATCTCACACCTCTTTTTTGCAGATGACAGCATAATATTTTGCCGAGCCACTAGTGATGATTGTGCCCATTTGGAACAAATCTTGGAGACCTATGAACATGCAACGGGTCAACAACTCAATCGTGAAAAGACTTCCTTATTCTTCAGTCAGAACACACCTCTTGAGACTCAAGAGGACATAAAAAACCGTTTTGGGGCTGAAATTATCAGGCAACATGAAACTTACTTGGGATTACCTTCCCTTGTAGGTCGTTCAAAGAGAAATACCTTTAGGGCGCTAAAGGAAAGACTCGATAATAAGCTTTCGGGGTGGAAGGAAAAGCTGCTCTCACAAGCTGGGAAAGAAATACTCATTAAAGCCGTAGCACAAGCCATCCCCACCTATACAATGAGTGTTTTTAAACTTCCGGACACCCTCTGTGATGAGATGACAAGTATGGTCCGAAATTTTTGGTGGGGTCAAAAGGAAGGTCGGAACAAAATAGCTTGGTTGAGTTGGGATAAAATGTGCACGCCCAAAAAAGATGGTGGCTTGGGGTTTCGCGATCTCAAGGCTTTCAACAAGGCTCTCTTGGCAAAACAAGGCTGGCGCCTCCAAACCAATACACATTCCCTACTCCACCGTGTTTTCAAGGCACGTTATTTCCCTAACCATGATTTCCTTCATGCTAAACTTGGACAAAAACCCTCCTATGCTTGGAGAAGTATAATGTCCACTCAGGATGTCGTTAAAGCTGGACATAGATGGCGGGTGGGTGATGGCACTTCGATACAGATTTGGAGGGATAAATGGCTCCCAAAACCTTCTACATTCCAAGTTATCTCTCCTCAAAACACTCTGCCTGCTACTGCAACTGTTTCGGAGCTTATTGATGAAGGCACAGGAGAATGGAAGATCGACCTGGTCAAAAGTGTCTTCCTCCCTGATGATGCTCAAGCCATACTCGGCATCCCACGGAGCAATAGATGCACAAAAGACTGCATGATATGGGCTTACACACCTAAGGGTACTTTCACTGTCAATAGTGCTTACAAAGTTGCCTTATCTCTAACTCCATTGAAGACGATGGAGGGAGCCTCACACACCAAAAACCAGGGTCAGTTCTGGAGAAAAATTTGGAGCCTCAATGTCCCGAACAAGTTGAAAACCTTTGCTTGGAGAGCGTGTAGTAACATTCTCCCCACCAAGTCAAATCTATGCTCTCGCTAGGTGCTGAATGATCCCACCTGTGATGCATGTGGAGTGGCAGCTGAAACTAGCGGACATCTCTTTTGGGCATGCACATGTGCCCGAGATGTGTGGGATGCCACAGGTATCTCCTTTGACAACAACGGTGTACACTACAGGGACTTCATTGACTTACTATGGTATCTCATTTTCATGCAACACGTCAGCCAAGATGTGCTTGAGCTTGTCGTCGCTATTGCATGGTGTATGTGGTACAGTCGAAACAAAGCACGACATGGTTCTCCAAGGCAGTCCCCTAATGAAATCTTACACAAAGCTCGCACCACTCTTGAAGACTTCCAGGCAGCCCACTTCAAGCGCCCTCAACTCACAAGCCCATCAGATGCTCGTTGGGTCCCACCCTCATACCCATGGTTCAAGATTAACACTGATGTAGCTCTCTTCAACGACCTCGGAACAGTGGGCATCGGTGCTGTGATCCGTGACCATGAGGGAGCAGTCATTGCCGCCCTGAGTCAACACATGCACCTACCTTTGGGTCCCTTGGAGGCAGAAGCAAAAGCCTTGGACGTGGCTGTCTCGTTTGCATGGGATATAGGCATACGTGAGGTGATTTTTGAAACTGATTCCAACATAGTTTTTACTATTCTATAGGGCTCCACCACACCACTTGCTGCAATTGTTGACATCATGGAAAGCATTCAACAAAAGTTGCTTAACTTTAGGCACTTTCAAGTTCAACACGTGCGAAGGCAGGGGAACAAACCGGCACATGCTTTAGCACACCGTGCCAAGGGTATTCATGACTTTGTAACTTGGATAGAGGAATGTCCACAGTTTATTGAATCTTTTGTGTTTCATGATGCTATGTACCTATCCTCTTCATAAATAAAAGTTACAGTATTTCTCATAAAAAAAAAAAAAAGAAAGAAAGAGATGTACATTAAAGAAAGATATAGATATTAATAAAATAATAATAATAAAGAATAAAAAATATTATTTAAATAAATCAAAGTGTATAATAGATAAACTGATGTGAATGTTTTGGAAAAATTATGGTGTAAAACAGAAAAAGTAGGTTTTTATGGTAAAATATACAGAATATTTTTGAAGTACTGGTGTGGATGCTCTTAGATGAAGGTTTTTTTTTTTTTTTTTTTTTTTTTTTTGGTAGTTTTAAGATTTCATTTAGATGAGGTCTTAGTTTCACACTACGGGGTTAAAACTACCATATATTATGCTAGTAATCTAATTTTTAAGAATTGGTATGAATGACTATCATGAATTTTAATGAAAAACCAAATATTATGATAAATTTCACAACTATAAAACAATGTAATACTACTGGCTTTGATTGATTCGGTAGGAGATGAGTCAAAATAGATGAAATCAAGAATACTTGTTCGAGTGGAAAGACAAACTATAAATTTTTTTTATAAAAGTAATGACTAATTTGGATTGGTTTTCAAAAGGATCTTAAGCATTCACAATTTTCATTGTTTCCATTGCTTTTGATTAATGGTTAAGATGTATATTTTATAACTAAACTCTTAGTGAAAATTAAACATACATAAAATTTGTTCACTAGTGTTGACCATATATTGTAAAATTGTGACTTGGCTTTTGAAATTGTATTTATTTAGTTTATTAGAATTATATTACCAAATAGTTATAAATTAATGTTTAAATAAGAACAAGTGAGACAGTGAAAGATGAATTGACGAGGATGATCCTAGATTAGTGTAATTTCAAGAACAAACAAATATGAAATTTTCAAATGGGCACTTGACTAACCGGTCAAATACTATTTATGTTGAATGACTCACTTCTCTACTTGAACCGTCTTTGTTAACATGTACCTAAGGACTACCTTGTAAGGCTAAATACTCCTGACTAATTGATAGTAAGTTACCACTATGAGGGAAAGGTGATGAGAGTAAAATAAACATGAAACTGTAAGCTCCAAGTAGTAGGAAGAGCCCAAGGCTCTGATCACGTGCTTGTTGAAGAATGAGCTTGCGACTCAAAGACAATATCTTTGTTAAGGGAATCGATCAGAGTTATAGTAAAAATAAGTCTTCATAGGGCAATTGTCACTACTTATGGAATCAAAACTATTAAAAGAAAAGAGAAGATGAGATAACCAATCGAGTCTTCCACTAAGATTTCAAATAACACTTGCAGAGAACATTATATCTCATGGTTTAGAAATATCCATTGAGATAGATATGGAAACCCTCTGTGGATGGGTGAAGGAGATAAAGGAGAACCCAAAATAGCAAATATCCTAAAACCATCCTAAATCCCTTCATTAGGAAACAACTATAAGATGAGACTAATGCTTTCTATCATAATAAAGCTGGTAATAACAATGTGAAGTGAATTATTATAGATCCATCTCTTAAGGGAATTATTATATATTATAGATTATATATAGACGTAGAGTGTATGCAATAGATACCAAATATTATACTTAGTATATTTTCATAAAATCAATTTGTGAACTAGATGATGGTAAAAACTTAATAGTTTATGCAGTCTCTTTGAATACAAAGACACTTGAATGGTGTTCCATGCATTAAAAATGAAGATAAAAAAGTATTTATTAAAATATGGGCTTTAGTTAGCTCAACTGATAAAGTCTTTTATTGTCAAATACAAAATATGGGTTTAAAGACTGCATACACAAAAAATCAATTACTGTCTTGGTCTGATAATAAAATATAATTATCATAGAACAAATGCCATAGATTGATGAGAATGTTAAAAAATATAAGTGAAACTAAATAGAAAGATAAGATTCAAATGAGGAAATTTGCCTAAAATTAAGGGTGTCCCATATTGATGAAAAGATAACAGCTTGAACGGAGTCTAAAATTTCAGTTTGGTTTCGGTAATGTTTGATTTCGTTTTCAATTTCTTAAAACCAAATATTTTGGGTTTCGGTTTCGAGTTTAGAAAATAAAAATCTGAATTGAAACTGATCAATATGTATTAAATATTACTATGTACAAACTATTTCAAGATAGTACCACCAGTTTAGTGATAAGACAAGCGTCTAACAATATTTGGCCTAGGTTTGAACCATACCAGACCTATGTCATTTTATACATTAAATTAAAACAAAAAAACCATACTCTCTTCACTTGTTACTTTAGTTGCCACTTAGTCTTTCTTTTCTTCTCTGAGTTCCATGCCTCTCTCTTCTCTCTGTCACACACTCATGCCGCTCCATGCCTCTCTTTTCTCTTCTTCTCATTATCATGCCGCTTTTATTGTCAAATACAAAATATGGGTTTAAAGACTGCATACACAAAAAAGCAATTAGTGTCTTTGTCTGATAATAAAATATAATTATCATAGAATAAATGCCATAGATTGATGAGAATGTTAAAAAATATAAGTGAAACTAAATAGAAAGATAAGATTCAAATGAGGAAATTTACCTAAAATTAAGGGTGTCCCATATTGATGAAAAGATAACAGCTTGAACGGAGTCTAAAATTTCAGTTTGGTTTCAGTAATGTTTGATTTCGTTTTCAATTTCTTAAAACCAAAAATTTTGGGTTTCGATTTCGAGTTCAGAAAATAAAAATCTGAATTGAAACTGATCGATATGTATTAAATATTATGTACAAACTATTTCAAGATAGTACCACCAGTTTAGTGATAAGACAAGCGTCTAACAATATTTGGCCTAGGTTTGAACCATACCAGACCTATGTCATTTTATACATTAAATTAAAACTTTACTTTAGTTGCCACTTAGTCTTTCTTTTCTTCTCTGAGTTCCATGCCTCTCTCTTCTCTCTGTCACGCACTTATGCCGCTCCATGCCCCTCTTTTCTCTTCTTCTCATTATCATGCCGCTTCTCATTGCCGCTCCATGCCTTCATTGTTCTTGCTTTTTTTTTTCCACCTCTTTTTTGAATCTCTAATTCTCTTTTTTGTTAAAGTTCTTCATCAACTCTCTCATGGGTATGTTCTTTTGTGTTAAAGTGTGAGTTGTCTGTTTGATTTGGTTTGATTTTTGTGTTGTTTGTTTGCTGAAAAAGTGAAAATACATGATTTGAATTTTTCTTTTTTCTTTGATCTAATTGGCTAATAAGAAATTAATAGAAACCAACAGCTAACCTAATCGAATTGACTAAAATGTAGTTTGTTCGGTGTCAGTGTTCTTTCCCTAGGGTTCGGTGTCAAAGTCAAATAAGGCAAGATCGACAATTTCGGTTCGGTTGAAAAATTGCCATTCTCACCGACTGAAACCGATTGATTACACCTTTAAATTAAAACATAGAGAGAACAAAGAATATTATCAAATTACAAAGCTATTGGTAATTGAGTTTGGAACATTCAATCCAAACCTTGTCAAGATCTCATTTAATATGAAATCTTATCATAAATCAAATTTTCCCTAAAAATCAACCGCATTGATTTTGTAGTATTGCAAGCTAAAATTGGAAATGTGATTATCCTATAGATTATCCACCATTCTCGTCACAAATACTATGCAATCTCTAATTTCGCCATATGCATTAACTATTGGGTGCAAAAAATCCTGAAATTTATGTAACAACCAAAGAAATAGACCATAATATGTTACTTTTTGTAATTATAAAAAAAATCAGTTAAAGTTTTAAATGTCGTGAAAAGTTGACTAAAATATATTTACTATCAGTTACTACTTTATTATCCCCCATTTTGTGCACCGCCCAATTCATGAGGCCTCTTTATAACCGTCAGATCGATGCCACACGTAAGGATCCAATTTATTTGGGATTGAATAACGCATACCATAAATTTTGAGATAGAGACAATGAATTAGCCATTACTCTAAGCTACGTCGTCGTTTTGAGGCATGTGCTGGTCTATTTAAATTGTGTTGGCAAAAGTGGGCCAATTGGACCTATATGGGCCATATCTATCTTAATTTTTTTCCCATGCCCACAGGAATTATTTATTAATTACCATTAATCCCAATATTTTACCATAATCAAATCCACCCCAAGCTCTATATAAACACCCCCACCCTACACTCCAAGTTCATCACAAAAAAAACTATTCAGAGTACAAACTTTTCTTCTCTAGCAAACATAAATTTCCCGTCCTACACTCTTTCAAACCTTAAACTTAGACCCTTCTTCTAATTTTCCTAGAGAAACCATTTTTCTCTCTAGCCAAACACTCTAAATCCTTTTCAAACCCAATCCCAAAGTCTACAACCTTTTTTCAATTCACATTTTCTCCAAAAATCTACTTCAAATGGCTCCTAGCATCACCACCACCACTGTCACCATCGAACCTGTTAGCATGCCTAGCAAGGCCTATGTCACATTTTTGGCTAGTAACAGTGACTGTGAAAGGTGTGGTTGGCTTAGCAAAAGGCCTGAGAAAGGTCAAGACTAAGTACCCTCTTGTGGTTGCAATATTGCCTGATGTCCCTGAGGACCACCGTGAAATTTTGGTTTCACATGGGTGTATCCACCTGAGAATCAAACCCAGTTTGCCATGGCTTACTAAGTGATCAACGGAAAAAATTGGCAAATACCCTTTTTTGCACAAAAAAGTAGCATTCTGCCCTCTTTCCCAAACTAATTAGGGAAATGTCCTTCTCTTGTAACTCGATAATACGTAAGTCAAGATTCATTGAAGAACTCGATTATATTATAGTCGAGTTAGCTTCAGCTTTGTGCCACGCTGGCAAAGCAAGCGTGGCCTTTTCCAATTAAAAAATGGTTGTTTATAAACGCATAACTTGGTAAGTAGAAAATCGAGTTTGCTTTACATTTTCAAACCCAACGTATCACAACGCCTGTTCACTCTCCCTCGCTCTCTGCCATCACTTTCCCTCTACACTTTCCCTATACACTCTCCCTCGCTCTCTACGATCATGCTTCCTCACTCTCCCCCACCCTCCATCAGTCTTCCTCACCCTTTTCAATCAGTTGTCATTGCCAGTAACCTGGTGCTCTACTGTACCCTTTTCAAACCCTCACCATACCTGCTGCCGTTGATTACAGGTACGTTGCTCTGCCATTGATTACTGTTTTGTGCTGCATTTGTTTTGTGGGAAATGGATGATTATCAAAGGGGGATCTCGCATTACCAAAATCTTCAATTTTTTTCATTTGTTTTATGGGTATGACGCAGGTTCAGATTTTGCGTAGGGAAGAAAAGATGATAATAAGTGCTAGTTAAATTTTTTACTATTTGAAAATGGGTTGTATGAAAAAGTTATGTTTCATATTGCCAAAACAAATGGCTATTGTGGAAGGAGCAAAATAGCTGTATTTTTGAAGATACAAACTGATTAAAGACTCGGTTGGAATCATTGTTGATTAGAAACTGAATAAATTACCATTATTTATCATAAGACAAATGAACATGAAGTAACATGTTTTATTAATAAAATTTATTTATTAATATATGAAAGTATAATTTATATAAAGATTTTCCATTTCTGCGATAGGTGTGGACATTGAACTTCATGTTGATATCGTTTCCTGATTTCATTTATTGTAGAGTTTCTATTTGCTACAAACAGTATGAGTATATGCATTGACATCGAAAATAGAGAATATATTGCTGCTTTCATTAGAGTTCAAGCCATGACATGAATTTCATGATTTTCATCTTGTGAAGTTTCTTATATTAATCTATGCACTGACATTGAAAATAGAGACTAAATGCACATCAAAGTTTGTAACTTTTGTTTTATGATTATTAATCTTCAATTGTTTATATTAATCTTCAATGTTTTTCATTTGTTTTATGATTATCAGAGGGGGATTAATCTATCTTTGTCTTTCATTCTCTCTAAGAATGTGTGAGTTATAATATGTTGATTGTTACTTCAATCTATCTTTGCTTTTTCATTTGTTTTATGTTGACTGTGAATCATATACTTTTTATCTTTTTGTTAAATGCTGGTTCTCAAATCATCCATCATTCATTTGAATCTTGAACCAAATGAGAAAATCTCTTTTAAAATAGTAAGACAATTTGGTGATAAGATGTCTCAATGACTTTACTTTTGTTTGGTACCCTTTTGTTTGGTACCTTTTTGTTAGTTTCTGTTAATGTTAATTGAATTGCTTTTGTATTAATTCATTAGTGTGCTCTCCCACAAATTAAGATTAATCTTTCAAGTATGCTTTCTTTATTGCTAACACCAAACAATTTTTACACTTTTGTTAGTGTTTTGGAATTCTGTACCATCTTGTTTTATGTTCCTTTTATGGAGAGAGAGAGAGAGAGAGAGAGAGAGAGAGAGAGAGAGAGGAATAGAAGGATATTTTGAATGCCAAGAGTTGTCCATGTAGAGTCTTAAATTTCAATTAATAGGGTTGTTGTATTATTGGATGTCATTGAATGCGCCTAGACCTCCAAAGCTTTCTGTTCTCATAGTATTTGTAATTTGTAGTTTGTACTAGAAACTTAGGGTATACATCTTGTATACTTCATTGGATTTTGTTGTACTTGGTTTTTATTTGATGAAATTTAAGCCTTATGGTCTAATGTAGAATCCTAACTATTGCTTATAGTTAATACTGGACCTAGGTATAGTTTGGAGTCTGATAGAGTCATACTCATATAAATGGATCCAGAACTAACTCCTAAAATTTGAAAACGACTCACCAAGTAGGAAATTGAGTAGAATTAACTCCTAAAATGTTGAAAATAGACCTAACAAGTAGGGAAGTGGGCTGACTAAGTCATGGTATGCTTACATATCTAGTGAGTAGAAATGTAGAATAATTAGTATAGGTTTCTAGATATTAAGTTGAGAACTTGAGACCAAATGACCTGTAGCTATAGGGATCTTAGTGGTCCATTGTAAACGGGCGATTGCATAGGACATAAAATGGGGAGTTGTCAAGGATGACCTTATAGAGAGTGTTACTTTGTTGAAAAGACCAAGTTTGATTGAACAGTTCTAAGAACAGAATACCTAAACATTGAGTTGTTGCAATTTATATTTACTATGTCACTGCATTGGTCATAAGCCATAGAGTTGAATTTAAATGTCCTTAGGGGAAGATCACATATTGTGTGTTGCATGGTTAAATTTAATTGGAAACCTAATATATAGCTCCTAATAATTGTAATTGATATTTTCCCTGTTAAAATCACTCTCAAAGACATCATAAACCAAAAAGAACTATCACATTTAAATATTGCTCAGATGTTGAACATATAGGTATCAATCAAGTTTCTAGCACATTAATTAGTCATTTGTTTGTTTTTTTACTTCAATTACAGATAATAGAAAAAGAAAAAGTGTTTTTATGTAAAATTATGGCAAGTTCTTATTTTATTTATTTAAGCTTTAATTTGATTGCTTTTGGGTTGCATGTTAAGTAAGGGCAAGAAGTGATGTTGACAATCTTGTTGGGATCATAATATGTCTTAATGTATCCATGCTTTTATTTTATATTAATTGTGGTTTACTTGTCAGATAATTGCTAACAATCTATTTACTGTCATGTTAGATATGCAGGCACTAGATAAAGTGCAGCTTGGACCCAACGATCAGACCCAGTTGACCCGGTAGTCAAATCATCGGTCAACTCCGCTTTAGAGGCATGCCGCTGACGTGGTATGTAGTTGTATTATTAATACATGTCCGTTTTATAATTACCTCATGTACACTACCTAACACAATGCTCGTCTGTGTGCAAGAGGTGCCTGGCATCATAAAGGTTTGACGCTGTAAATGTGTATTACTGCAGGGTGGGCTAGACCCACGTATCATGCAATACATATATGCATCAAGTTTAATCGAGCTATTCAAGGTTCCTGATATAGAGGTCGACCATGCCTTAATCACAGCCTTGGTCGAGCGGTGGCGTTCGGAGACGCACACGTTCCACTTACCCCATAGAGAAATGGGTATCACCTTGCAAGATATAGAGGTGATGCTGGGGATTCTGGTGGATGTGTTGCCTGTCACTGGGAGGGCAGACCACCAATGGAACGTGGTGTGCTGAGACTTGTTGGGCCATGAAACTCCACCTGTGATACCAAACTCGAACAAGTCTACCTTTGTTGGGGCGAGGATAAAATACAAGTGGCTTGATGCACAGTTTGCTACTCCCCCAGCTGCGGACACTGGTGACGAAGTCGTGCAACAACATGCCTACTACCACCTACTTGTATGGATGGGGGCCCTATTGTTCATGGACAAGTTGGCGGACCGAGTCTTACTATTAACTCTACAGTTCTTCAACCCAACCAGCAATGCGAGATGATACAACTGGGGTAGTGCAGCATTGGCTTGGCTCTACAGGCAACTTTGTAGTGCATCGAAGAAGGATGCGATGTAGATTGGAGGAGCACTCTTGTTGGTGCAGCTATAGGCCTATTCAAGGTTCCCACGAATATGCCCTATTACGAGGCCGTCTCTACCGCCAGTGCACTCAGGCCCCCTTGCCATTAGGTACGTTCATTGAGTTCTCATTATTCAAGCTAAATGTCTCTTAGGAATAATTATTTATGTGTAATAGTATATTAGATTTTATTTGTCTCTTTGATATAATTAAAAATATGTCAAACTAACAAACAAAAGAAACTTATCAATGCTTAGTATATGGATGTGAAATAAAAAGCAAAGTTTGTTAAATGTAAAGTTCAGTAACAAGCATTTGTCAAAACCCCATGTTTGCTAGGTGAAGCGGGCCAAAGATCACCGCAAAGCATGCCACACACGTCCTTGCTGCGTACCAGACGTCGCTGGCTACATTACGGGCAGAGCAGGTATTCGGTTAATTTACGTCCTCAATTTGAGGTTTTTATTTTCGTTTCCCTCAATTGCATGACCACATTTTTATTTTTATTTTTGTTTGAATTCGTGGATTGTTGTAGGAATGAGTTGATTTAAGAATATTGGTTCCTTTCAAGGTTGGTTATGCTTTTTTTTGAAGCCTTCTGGTTTATTTAGGATCTATGCTTGGTATTGATGCTTTGTTAGATTAATTTGAATCATGGTGCTGATTGTCATCAAGTTTTGTATTGATGAATGCTGCCTTTAAATTCTACTCCTACACCCTAAATTACCTATATTAACAATAGACCAAAAAAAAAGAAAAAAAGGAAGGAATTGACTATGGTGATTCAAGGCTCTTATCCCCGATTAAGGAGTTGTATTGATGCAGAATACTACTATAGTGTTATGTTAAGAAGCTTAATACTTAAGATTAATATTAACTAGTTGTTAACCCGTGCTATGCACGGGAAAGCTATTAAGGGTCCGTTTGGATACAGTTGAAAATTGAAAACTGAAGACACTGTAGAAAAATAAATTGCAAATGTGTGAATAGTATCGTGGGCAGGGACGGAACTATGTTCAAGAAGAAGGGGGCTGTGCCCCCCCCCCCCCCCAAATTTTTTTAAAATATTAAATAATAGATATATATTTAAGATTTTAGAAAATAAGTCCATGAAAAATTATATTTGCCTCTCTCAAGAAAATTATATTTGCCCCCCTCGACTTCGAATCCTAGTTCCATCCCTGATCGTGGGACCCATTTTTAATGAAAAAATTGTTGAAAAGTGAAGTTTGTGGGTCTCGTGAATAGTGCACACATGTACTGTTCACGAGAGAAAAGTCAACAATCACAACTTAAAAAAATAAAAAATAAAAAGAAAAAAGAAAAAAGAGAGAGATACGCAAAACATGGACGTGGGAAGCGCAAAACGCACTTCCCAAATGCACACTAAATATGAGTTAGAAGATTATTCTAATCACGCACAAAATCTTCTCTTTTTCTTTCCCAATTTTCATACACTACCAACTCTGTCTTAGGCTTGAACTCAATATAATTTCATTTAGTTTTTTGTTGCGTAGGATTAAATGTGTTTTGTTTCCTATGTTCAACCTCCTTTGTTGCTGTTAATGTGTATTTCTAAGTTCTAACAGTTACATTGTTGTATTTCTTATATATCTCTCTAACTTTATCCATAACATGTACCACAAACTATATGATACATGAGAAAGAAATATAATTCATTGACCAAACATCCATTCAGCAAAAAAGAAAGACCAAACAAACACCTAATTAACCATGGTAGAAGCTAGTAAGGCATTTACAACAGAATGTGACTTGTGAATCATCTAAGAAACCTAAGACTTTACAAACGTAGTCCTAGTACAATACAATGGGCATTCATATTTGCTACCAACTACTAATTAATTATTACAGTATGTCAATGAGTATTTCAACACTAACTACAGTAGCAACACTTATTGATGCAGCCATAATGCTGCACTACCTCATCATTCTTTGCAATTTAGAACATGCAAATTATGAGTGGAACACACTGTGAAAGTCAAAATTAAAAGCCCACAAGTATATTAAAAACAATTAGACCTATTAGTGGTAATTTGAACTCTAGTAGAATAACCTACTACTAATTTCAGGAAATTGAATCCTAGAAGACATTTTCTAAACCTACCTGTGTTGATTGATCATTGTACTTTGGTTTCTTGATGTTTTTGCCTTTGGGCGGAGTCTTAATGAAGTTTTTGTGTTACTTATCAAAAAAAAAAAAAAAAATAGGGAGCACAAAAAAGAAAAAGAAAAAAATAAAAACAAAAGCAATTTTGAAATTATAAGGAAAAGTTTCATGTACCTAGCATATGTTCAAGTTGTCTTTCCCACATTGGCTCTTGCATTTGCACATCCTTGAACTCACTCTAAGTTGAAACCCCTAAGCATTCCTAACCAAAAATAATATATTTTTTTACAAAATATTCAGTAAAATTGTTAACAAAATTGGAGTACAACCACCAATCCAAAAGAAGGTTCAAGTTTTGTACTCTTCTTGGCAGTAAAATACATAATAACATGGTTAGATTCAGTATAAGAGATGTTGTCACAGCAAATTTCATACCAAAAGCTCATTCTCGCATCATGTTTCAACTCATTCAAAGTTCAGTGCTAACTTAAACCAATTACAACAAAACTCAAATCTCACCATAAAACCATAACAGAACCAACCAAAAAAAAAAAAAAAAAACTAAAAACCCTAGTCTCTGATGGTGTCGCTTAGCTTTGAATGCTATGCATATGAACATGGGGTTGAAATTGGAATGTGGATCTCGGTCAACCTAGATCTTTTACTGCACATTGTGCAATTTAATGTTTGAACTGTAAATTGTTTTTTGTACAGTGGCATTAACATTACCAACACCGCGATGCACATGGGCCTGAATGCTAGTCATTGTTTTAATTGCTTATTGACTTCATTTTGTTAATATTTTGAACACAATGTTGTTGTTATTTTACTTTCTGCCCAATAATCCTTGAAGATTTTGTGTACGAATAGAAGCAAGAAATTCTATGCTTTCCATATTACATATCACAAACATAATCTTAAATTAGTATGATGTCTGACTATCACAAACATAATCCACTTATGCAGATTGTATGGGAGCCGTACACGCATACGTTGGGCTCCCTGCCTACATATTGCATCGCTGGGCAGCATATTTGAAGGGCCAAGGTGCCATTGATCTACTTTTGGATAGTTGAGGGGCATCATCCCGAGCAGGTCTTCCGTCAATTTGGGATGAAGCAACCAGTTCCAC